>NC_138740.1:36357893-36530393 GCF_965113295.1 Leuciscus leuciscus
GAAGGTCTAGGGACTTTGGTTTACATCTAAACTAGGAATTGCAAGGGAAAAAAAGTCAAATTTGCGTACGGCTGTTGATGGAAGCCAGTGATTATAGTTAATAAAGTTGTATATTTGTCTTACAAAATGTGTTTTTGGAGCTTCAAAAACTGGCACTATTCAATGCCATTACAAAGCAGGGAAGAGCCAGGATACAATTTAATGTTCGGCTGAAAGAAGAAAGCCATACACACCTAGGATGGCTCGAGGGTGAGTAAATTATGGGATCGTTTTCATTTTTGAGTGAACTATTCCTTTAAGATCCTTCAAGCATGTGAAGTCATGGCCACACGTGGCATTGTTGCCTGAGAATGAGCCACAGACGACACCTACACACACATTCTTTAATGCCACACCTCTCCACACACACACAAACACTGAACACAGGCTCTCTGTGTGTTTCTGTGAGTGGTAGAGGTGAGTAAAGTCGCCACATGAGAGCTCCCATTCATCCACTCCTCTCTCTTTCTGTCAGTGAAGTCAGCTGACCGTCCAAATGACAGCCAGTTCAAACAAAACATAAACTTTCTTAGGTTTGTATGCACTTGACACGGACTGAAACGGTCTGTAAGTCAATGTTGCCCAGCCGTCACAAACTTGCAATGGCAACCCAGCTAACACAGTTACGTTGTGAAGACGTACCCGGACCGGACCATATTCGTCGTCGCGACGTGCCACATAACGTTCCAGTGACGTAACTTTGTGATTCCCATAATCGTCGTGGCGACGTTATAGTGGTACGTCGCAAGAACGTGATGAGTACGTCTTTATGACCAAACTGGCACGTTGCGAGGACGTTACACCAAAGGACCATATTAGTCGTTGCGACGTGCCACATAACGTTCCAGCAACGTAACTTTGTGATTCCTGTATTCGTCGTGGCGACGTTATAGTGGTACGTCGCTGGAACGTGGCAGGTACTTCCTAACGACCAAAATACCACGTCCGCATTTATTTTTAATATACTTCTCACCTTTAGTCCTGGGAATTAAGATGTGCTTGATCCATAACATTGAAATCCACATAGAACTGATAAACTCAAACATTTCATTCTCTGCTGTAAAACCTTATACATTCTAATAGGGAATTGTGTATTGTTTTCTGTTAATACGTTTAGGGATCAATACAGATATGTAATGGAAACCAATACAAACTTGTATTAAATTCTAAATAGAAAATGGCCCAAAACCACACTGCATTAATTTATTAATCAGCATTTATTCAGTTTTTCTTTGTACAAACTAAGCCAATACATTTTGAACATTAACGATTTTTTAACCATGTTAACAAGTAATGAGTACAGAAATGTAACATCAATTAATTAATCAAAAAACATAATCAATGAATAATGTAACCAACTATTAAAATGTTTTATTCTTTTTACTGAAAAAAAATAAAAAAAAGTGTTTGATATTCTTATTGATACTACTCTCTATAATTTGGCGGATAAACAATAAAGACCTTAAAAAAAAGAAATGAAAAGATTCAGCATTTTCTTTATTATTAATTTTATTTGCAGAAATAGGTTCAGTTGTTTCCTGTAGTGTCCTATGAGGCTCCTGCTACAAATGTCTGGTGGTGATGTGCTTCATTGCTTCACTACCAGTAGCTAAACCTGAACAATGCGACAATTACCAAAGATCTATAGTCCTTGAGCTTCTCTGAAGCTAACAAATAAAATACAAATATTGCTCATAAAGAGTAAAGATATGTAAAAGGAACAATATAGATTTCTAGCATTTCTCCTGTATTATTTCGCCCACCAAAATATACATAAAGAGTTTTTTGTTCAAGAAAATGAGCATGATGACTGTGTCCCAGCTGTGGAAACCGCTCTTTCAGACAGAGTTGAGGAGGCAGAAGGAGATGATGGAGAGCTGTGGGAGAAGAGGAAGAGTCTCTTTCTTACCCCACCAGTGGAGGGAAGGGTCTTCTGAGGCAAGGAGAGGAGGATGGTCTCTCTCTATATATTGCTGGAAAATAAAAATAAAATGTACCATACTATTGTAGTCAGGTTTATAGTTTTTTGTTAGAAAGGAATAAGAAAATTGTCTAACTTACGTATTCCTCCTCTTCCTTATCCCGAGCTGCACCGTCACCTCATCGTCCTTCTTAGGCAGCTAAAACAGAGGAGTACTTTATTAATGTTGCTAATATAATGCAGTTTTTCGAAAATACAGTAAAAACAGTAATATTGTGACTATCATTAAAATGTAAAATAGCTGTTTTCTATTTTAATGTATTTTAAAATATAATTTATTCCTGTGATCAAAGCTGAATTTTCAGCATCATTACTCCAGTCTTCAGTGTCACATGATCCTTCAGAAATCATTCTGATATGATGATTTGATGCTCAAGAAACATTTATGATTATTATCAGTGTTGAAAACAGTTGAGCTGCTTAAGATTTTTGTGTAAACCATGATGCCCTTTTCAGGATTCTTTGATCAATATAAAGTTCAAAGAAAAGTTTTAAAGTTAAATCTTATAACATTATAAAAGTCTTTACTGTCACTTTTTATCAATTTCATCCATTCTTGCTATTATTGTTTTCCAAAATCTTACTGACCCCTAACATTTGAATTGTGTACACAAAAACAAGAAGCAGCATAACTGTTTTCAACATATTAGATAATAATCAGAAAAATTCATTGATCATCAAATCATCATATTAGAATGATTTCTGAAGGATCATGTGACACTGAAGACTGGAGTAATGATGCTGAAAATTCAGCTTTGATCACAGGAATAAATTGCATTTTACAATATATTCACATATGTTATTTTAAATGTTAATATTATTTCACAATATTATTGTTTTACTGTATTTTCAATCAAATAAATGAGTCAGTAATATAGGTAAAAATATGGTGGGGGAAAATGGATATGAAGTTATTTAATAACTTAAGCTTCCTCAGTTCACCCTGTGTTTCCCACTTCTCTGTCAGCAACTTCCTTAAGAAATGTTGAAATCGTAGAGCTTCCCCTCTGTTGTAGAGGGGTTATTTTGTCGCTGCTAAAATAACATAACATGTATCAATATTTCTTTACCGTGAAGATCAAAACGCATCTAAACTAGTTTCAGACAATTTTAGCTCAGTGTAAGTGACGTCATCGATTAACAGCACACAGCTGCTACATTTGTTATATCAGTTTGTTAAATAAAGTAGTCAACTTCCAATCACACATTCAACTGCACATCATAACCTCTTATCTACACAAAGATGTGATTATAAGCCCAAACTTTTGTAAATAAGAGCTTAGGTTAGCCTCTCTTCTGAAAACGGTTGAGATGCTAACGGACTTTTTCGAAGACACTAAACCATTTCTACAAAGTAGCCTAAATATTCAACAGATGTAATAACACGTAAGAAAAGTGTCAGGAACAGTTGTGTATATTATGTGTGTGATTTTAGAGACTAAACTCACCTGAAAGCAGTGAAAACAACAGCAAGAGAGGGAGCTTTGCTGATATCCGTTTTGTTGCGGCGCCGTTTCCATGGCAACTCTGCGCCGCTCCAGGGTTTGAAAGCTACTCAAATGTTCAGCCCGCACGCTCATAAAACACGTCAGTCACGCAGCATTTACATAAATAAACATGTAGAATTAACACATTACTTAAATACAAATCTCATGAATTTAAAACTCATTTTTAAGTTCTTCAAGTTTGAAGTTCAGTTTGAAGATTTTTTAAATTGTTGTTTTTACGAACACCCAACCTCCTTAATAATAATACAAATGATAATAATAATAATTATATACAAACGTTTATATTTATGACAAGGTTGTGAGGACGTCGTGGTAAAGTTCCATTTTTTTAGAATCTTGGCTAACGTTCCAGAAACGTTGTGGGCACGTCCTCAAAAGACGTCGCTAGTTTATCCCACGGAGAACGTTGTAAAGACGTGGTCCACTGGTCACCAGATAACTTTCCAGATAATTTCAATTACATAAATAAATGCATTACAAATATTATCCTAGTGATAATATGCCATTTGGATATTATATGGAACATTTACTTAATTCATCAAAGATTTTATTAAGTTATCTGGTGACCAGTGGACCACGTCTCTACAACGTTCTCGATGGGATAAACTAGCGACGTCTTTTGAGGACGTGCCCACAACGTTTCTGGAACGTTAGCCAAGATAAAAAAAAAAAGGAACTTTACCACGACGTCCTCACAACGTTCTCCATGGGATAAACTAGCGACGTCTTTTGAGGACGTGCCCACAACGTTTCTGGAACGTTAGCCAAGATTCTAAAAAATGGAACTTTACCACGACGTCCTCACAACGTTGTCATAAAGTAATGTCACGCTGACCAAATGACGACTGACTGACGACGTCGTCACAACGTACTGTGTTAGCTGGGAAGAAGGTGTTAATGGAGAACTGATATCCCATGAAGTTGAAAGCATTCTATCTTTCTCGATCAAATCTCTGCTAGAATTTAGTATTTGTCGGATATGAGCAGCTGTCTACTTTTTTTTTTTTTTTTCATCTGATTTGAGATTTGTTAATTGTCGCAAACTGATGATAAACTGCTAGGTTATCATCTTTACAAGCTTTCGCTTCCTCCATGTCCTCAGTGGTCAAGCAGACTCTACAAAAACTAGAGAGCTGAGAAATTAAAGGGAAACTGGAAGTCACTTGGGTCCATCAACTGTTTGGTTACCCATATTCTTCAAAATATCTTATTTTATGTTCAGCAGAAGAAAGTTCAGCAACTCTAGGGGTGAGTAAATTATGACAGAATTTTCATTTTTGGGCGAACTGTCCCTTTAAGGAGAACCGTGTGTTGACAGTCTGTGTGACGCTGGCGCCCCCTGCAGGTGAAGAGGTAAAACGCACACACAAAAACCACCGCAAAATTACGACTTCATTTCTAAATGTAGACCCTACTTCTAAATTCTCCCTCGGTCTAAAATATTGTCGTTATTCAGAAAAAAATAAAAAGTACTAGATGGAAATATTATCAATGAATAATGACGGTTAATTTACTGTATTTACTGGAACTTTAATTATTTATTCATTTATTGCTTTTGTGATCCCTTTTAAATGGTTGTTGTATGGAAAGGAGCTGTATGAACTTTCATCAAAAGTATAGTGAATAGATAGACATTTTATAATTGAGGTGAATATCGCTTTAAATCAAAACATGCAAGGATTTAAAGGGATACTCCACCGAAAAATGAAAATTCTGTCATCATATACTCACTCTCATGTTGTTTCAAACCAGTATGAATTTCTTTCTTCTGCTGAACAGAAAGGAAGATATCTAGAAGAATGTTAGTAACCAGACAGTTTTAGATACCATTGACTTCCATAGTATATTTTTTTCCTACTATGGAAGTCAATGGGACCAGAAACTGTCTGGTTACTGACATTCTTCTAAATATCTTCCTTTCTGTTCAGCAGAAGAAAGAAATTTATACAGTTTTGAAACAACATGAGAGTGAGTATATGATGACAGAAATTACATTTTTCGGTGGAGTCTCCCTTTAAAGGGACCGTTCACTCAAAAAATAAGACATCTTTATAATTTACTCACCCTCATGTTATTACAAACATGTGTGACCTTTAAGAGAAGATGTTTTTTTTTTAATGTGACCGTTTTTTTCTCCACATACCATTGTTTTTCTCCCCAAAAAAGTTTTTTAAACATTTTATTATTATTAAATGCAACAAGAACAAGATGTACATTATTAACAACATTAGCTGCCAGAGAAAAAGTTACATAAGTTTTAGTGCTTTTAAAACATAACATGTTCAGTGCTTTTTGTTTTTAGGTTTATGCATATTAAAGGTATTTATAAAATGTGAGAAATTTGGTTTGCAGTCCACTTATGTTACTAAGTAATTGCAATTATTTTCCCAGATACAACCACAGAACAAAGAAAGTCGTTCAGGTGAAAATAAATTACAGAATTATTATTTTTTGTTGAACTATTCCTTTAAATACCAGCTGAAAACATGCAAATAAAAGTTTGTATAGTATTAGTTCGTTAATATATCTTATAATGCACTGAAAATAACTAAATCTGTCATACCATTCACTTGAAAGGTGAATCTTAGAAAAAATAACATTAGTCAACATAATTAATGACTGTCATACACATTGATGATAAAGGGTTAACTTTTAAGTGAATTGAGACAAAGCTTGTATCTCTTTTGTGAAGTCTTCTGAACACTGTCCAATTCATGCAATCGTGCACGTAATGATCTGCCAAACAAACTGACTTCCATCCTCCACAGGACAGAATATGACCTGCTGTGTTCACCCTTTACCTGGAATTTAGAGGCATATATGTTTACCTTTTAGGTTCACTTGAACCCTCAGTGACTCAAGTTATCCATGCACATTTGACTTTCTGGCAGTGCAGTGAAAGAGTTACTGTTCAAAATCCAATTATTGCATAACCACCATGGCTACAGTTTAATCGTATTTGACATGGTGCAACCACGTGGTTGCTTAGAGAGAGAGAGAGAGATTTGGATGAGACCGCCGTTTTAGCCCTGTTCTCAGACTGTCCTCCTCAGCATGGATGTTTTGACACAACAAGACGTGCAAAAGGTAAGAAATAGCCTCTAAATTGCTATAACAACAACACGCCACATATTGTCCTATTGTCCTTGTTATGTGCATGTTAATCAGAAAAGCACTTTTACGAGTTTTAAGATTTTTCTTGCTTTTAGATGACAATGTTTTGCATCTTTATTAAAAGTTGTCATAGGTCAGTGCCTCGTGCATGCGTGCAAAAAATGCACAAAATAAATAAAAATCTCGAGAAAGCACGTATGGAATAATTCAAGTGGAATCTGTTGCGTAATTCGCTAGAAAAACAGAACTAGCGGTTAGACTGGATTTTAGATTGTACACATATTGTGCAATGGAAATAGCAGCGCGAAATGGGCGGGGCCTTAAGTGATCATTTACATATTTTAACTCTTCAGTTCTGTGTGATTTTCAGTTTAACTGAATTATTATTAATAACCGTATTATTAGTAGTATTAGTAGTACAGTATACAGTTTATTTATTATTATTGCCCTGAGCGTAGACGTATGTGTCATGTGACATCTGTTACTTTTCTCATTGCTGTTGAAGATAGACCAATCACAGTCGTAGTTGTAAAGATCGATGAGACAGATTTCTATTTCCGTGTCTGGAATAATTGGAATTAAACACATTTAAACGGTTTCACTTATTAGTGTCCAGATGATTTAAAAATCATCCTGAGAGTTGTGATTTTTAATAGATAAGATAGCAAACTATCTTTTATACTAACCATGATTCTAACAATTCTAACATATAAACCTTACATCGCCTTTTAGGTTTAACAGTCTAACAACTTTGGACAGAACGTACTAAAACGTTCTGGTTTTTTTTGTCTATTTGTGTTATGGAAAATTCTCAAGTGCTGACCATGACAAAATCAAAAATATACTGTCTGTATTATGTCATGATACACTGAGTAATCAACTGAGCTCAAAACACATTTAAAAGTAAGAATAAAAAAGGAAAAGTGAAGAAAAATCAACTGTATTTGCTCCCTAAGTTCACTTTGAGTTGTTATTAGCTAGTACAAGAATGGTAATACCATGGTATTTTGAAATATAATACCATGATACAAAATGAATGTACTAATATTCCATTGTATTTACATGGTACTAAAGAATACCATAAGCTACATGTACAAAAAGGAACTTTTTGCTACTTTTTTTTTGTGATATCAGGAGGAGCAAATGTTGTTTTTGTCCTAATTGGATATAATTTGCATGTGTAGACTGAATATGTTTCTGTACTGTTTTCACTCTGTAGTACCAGGATGACGGCTATCTGGTGCTGGACGGGTTTCTGTCCCCAGAGGAATGTGATGCTTTACGGGAACGAATGAGTGAGATTGTTGACCGGATGGACGTTCCTGAACACTGCAGGATACATTTCTCCACTGACCACGACGAGCAGCTGAAAACACAGGTAAACAGCGTCATCATCATTGCCTCATCATCATTATGCATTTACAGTAGTGTCATTATCAACGTTCTTCTACGCATTACTTTCCACATGCAACCAAATATTCCTGGGTAAAGATGCAGGTAAGACTACTGACTGCAGGTAAATGTAGTTGCCTGTATTAGTTAAAAATGCTGTCATATTACCAGCCATGCTGGAAAAAAGTTCCATGTACATTTAGAAGCGGTCAAATCAGTCATATCTTGTCATATTTTGTGTTTGTCCAGGGAAATGCAGACTATTTCATCACAAGTGGAGACAAGATCCGTTTCTTCTTTGAGAAAGGCGTGTTTGATGATAAAGGTTTGTTGTGCTGAGATGTAAAAACAAATCCCAGGAAATTCATCCCATAATGAAACTGTTGTGTTTTCAGGAGAGTTCATTGTGCCAAGAGAACATTCCTTGAATAAAATCGGACATGGTGGGTATTTAAGAAAATGATATTTAAACGCCATATTTAAGACATTCATATTTAAACGATGAAATCAAATTATTTTGCCCCTTATGTATTTGTGTTTTATACTTCCTACAGCTCTCCATGCTTATGAGCCGCTGTTTAAAGCAGTCACCCACTCACCAAAAGTTCAAGTAATGACCAAACTCCCATGTAAACGAATGTAAATTGTGGTCTTCATATAAAAGCTCATTTGTTTTAATTGGAAGATTTATGAGACATTTTAGGGCCTAAAACCTCTTTTAAAGTATTAATAAATACTATAAAAGTATATAAATAATACTGACATAACACTGACCCAGACTTAATTTGGTTTCAAACTGAGATTAGCAATCCACTGTTTAACCAAAAAACCATGATCATGCTGAATATACTTCCCTCTTTTCATTATGCCAATTTTCAGACACTTCAGTCATAATGTGTGTGTGTGTGTGTTTTGCTTCTTATCTGCAGAACCTGGGTAAGAAACTCGGCTTGATAAATCCAGTTATTCTGCAGAGTATGTACATCTTTAAGGTAGAGTTAATATATGATGGCTAATAAATTATGCTTACATTCATTGTAAGGGTAAAATTTTCATTACTTGCCTCTTCTGTGTCTGTTCTGTAAACAGCAACCAGGGATTGGTGGAGAAGGTAAGACCCGCCTACTTCTTTAACCAATGAGAAAGCAATACAAAAACACTTTTTTGACCTTTGACCCTTGACTTCAGTGACACCTCACCAGGACGCCACCTTCCTTAACACGCAGCCTCTGGGAAGGGTGATGGGCATGTGGATCGCTCTGGAAGATGCTACACTCGAGAACGGCTGTCTGTGGTTCATACCGGGATCACACAGTGGTAATTTCAAACGCATGAAGCAGATTCGTTACGTCATTTGGGCATGCATGCTATTGGAGTGAAGCTTTGTTTTGCACAAATGTGTGTATCTAAAATGAGTTTCCTGTGCATGAAAGATGGGCTTACCAGGCGAATGGTGCGGACACCTAAAGGCACGTTTCCTCTGACTGATTTCATTGGCCGAGAGAAACATTATGACGACAATCTCTTCATTCCCGTTCCGGTTAAAAAAGGTGAGTTATTGAAACTGTTAATTCCATTGGAAATAAATTACAACACCATACAGTAAACATATACACTGCTGTTCAAAAGTTTTATGTTGTTTAAAAAAATAAAAAATTAAATAAGTCTCTTCTGCTCACCAAGGCTTCATTTATTTGATCAAAAATGCAGTAAAAACTGTAATATTGTGAAATATTACACTTTAAAACTAGAAAGAAAACTTTGTCAAACTTGACAAAGCCTTGTCTGAAAGTTTGACATTTTGATATGCTTCCTAGCATGTTTTATCATGCTGGCATGTGTCTATCATTGTTTTACATTTTGCTAACATGTTTGTAACAGATTTTAATACACTGTTAGCATGAATTAGCATTTTACTAGCAAGTTTTAACACATTGCTAGCATGTGTTTTAGCATGTTGTTTGCATGATTTAGCACATTGCTAACATGTTTTAGCACGTTTGCTAGATTTAATTAGCATATTGCTAGCATGTTTTAGCACGTTGCTAGCATATTTCTGCACATTGCTAACATGATTTAACATTTTAACATGATTTATCACAAAGCTATTAGGAATAAGCATGTTGGTAGCATGTTGCTGACATGATTTGACACATTAGGTGCGTTTCCATTACAGATTTGCGCAAAACTTCTGCGATTTTTTTCTTTTTTTTCTTTTTCTTTTTTTTTCTAAATGTCGACAAAAAACTATCGCAAAATGACGCCGTTTCCATTAACTGATGTAATGCGACTAAAACTTCATTTTTCCTCTCGCGATAAGTAAAATCATTCCAAAAACCATTGTAACGGACGTTGGTAGGTTTATGTATTATATCCCAGCCACTGCACTAGCCATTATTATTAATCGAAAGAGATGTGTTTTCCAAGCATTAATGGTAAGGAAAGACCCTTATTATACTTGTGAGCGGCACATATGAGGTGTTTCTGGGTGTTTCTCCCTCATTTCTGCTTCGAGGTCTTGATTGTGGCATTTATTTGAGGTTTAGAATCCAGTATTCCTGTAATTCTTTTGTCTTATATGAATTTAATAAAGAGCTCTGTCTCATATTCTGTCCAAACATACCGTGTCATCTATGTCAGCTGACCTGTAAATGCGCAAAAACTGTTTCCATTGTGTTTTCATGCGTGCGTAAAAACCTTTTTGCGATAAATGGGAGTTTTTGCGAAATTGACGTGTTTCCATTGGGCGTATTTTCAATTCGCAATTTCGATTTGCGCAATTTGAAGGGTAATAAACGCAGCTATTGATAGTTTGAATTGGCACATTTGCTAGCCTGTTTTAACACTTTGCTAGCATTAATTACCACATTGGTAGCATGTTGCTAGCATGATTAGCACATTGTTAACATGTTTTGCATGTTCTTAATATGACTGAACACATTGCTAGCATGATTTAGCTAGCACATTGTTTACACGTTTTAACACATTGCTAGCATTAATTAGCATGCTGCTAGAATGTGTTAGCATGTTGGTAGCATGATTTAACACGTTGCTAGCATGATTAGCACATTGCTAGCATTATTTAGCACACGGCTAACATGTTTTAACACGTTGTTAGAACGAATTAGCATGTTGCTAGCATGTTTTAACATGTTGTCCCAGGACAGTCATTAAGCTTTGCTAGTGATAGCTTAAAAACTATAGAAGTCTTATTTTACAAAAGTCTTCTCGCAGTTTTGATCGTCCGTGTAATGAAAATCATAAGTCGGATCAGTTAGAAAAGAGGTCTGACCCGAGTTGTAGCTTGAAAGCCCTAGGAGGAGATACTGTTTAAATTTTGTCTCAGAAATACAAAAAAATTTTTACGCATGTTAAAATGTAATTTATTCCTGTGATCAAAGCTGAATTTTCGGCATCATTACTCCAGTCTTCAGCGTCACATGATCCTTCAGAAATCATAATAATATGATGATTTGCTGCTAAAGAAACATTTCTGATTATTATCAATGTTGAAAACAGTTCATATTTTTGTGGAAACGGTGATACATTTTATTCACGACTCTTTGAAGAATAGAAAGTTCAAAAGAACAGCATTTATTAAAAATAGAAATCTTATTTCTTTCATCAAGGCCGGATGAAAACGCTAAATTTTCCAAATTGACAGAGTGTGTTAAAGATATAAAAGATTGGATGACGCGTAATTTTCTTTTATTAAATCCAGACAAGACAGAGGTAATACTTATCGGTTCAAAAAACCGCCCACAAAACCTCGCACAATACAACTTTAACATCGTAGGATGTCCTGTTACTTTATCCTCTACAGTAAAAGACCTGGGTGTTATACTCGATTGGGTGTTATACTCGATTGCAACCTGTCTTTTGAAAATCATATTTCATATGTTACAAAAACAGCCTTTTTCCACCTTAGAAACATTGCTAAGCTACGTAATATGCTATCAGTTTCTGATGCAGAAAAGTTAGTTCATGCATTCATGACCTCGAGACTGGATTACTGTAATGCTTTACTAGCTGGTTGTCCTGCATCCTCAATAAACAAGCTACAGTTAGTCCAAAATGCCGCCGCTAGAGTTCTTACGAGATCAAGAAAATATGATCATATAACACCGATTTTATCATCACTGCATTGGTTACCTATAAAGTTCCGTATTAATTACAAGGTATTGCTACTGACTTATAAAGCTCTAAACGGCTTAGCTCCAGTCTATTTAACGGATCTTCTATCGCCCTATAATCCATCGCGCTCTTTAAGATCACTAAATTCAAGGCTTTTGGTCATACCTAGGATATCCAGAACCACCAAAGGAGGGAGAGCATTTTCACATTTGGCTCCAAAACTCTGGAATAGTCTTCCTGATACTGTTCGTTGCTCAGACTCGCTCTCCCAGTTTAAAACTAGATTAAAGTCGCATCTCTTCAGCCAGGCATTCATATAATCCCACAGTTCAAACTACAATCCGGCCTCTAGCTCATAAATGCCAGAGGAGAACTGGCCCCCGACTGAGCCTGGGTTCTCCCAAGGTTTTTTTTCTCCATTAGGGCACCTGATGGAGTTTTAGGACACCATTAGGTCACTTGATGGAGTTTTTCGGTTCCTTGCCACTGTTGCCTTTGGCTTGCTCAGTTGGGGATATTTTGGGGATATTTAATTTAATTTTATCAATCAATAAATTCCTCTTGAAATAAACTTTGTTGTATTATTTAAATTTAATACTGTGAAGCTGCTTTGATACAATCTGTATTGTGAAAAGCGCTATACAAATAAACTTGACTTGACTTGACTTATCTAAACTTATAAATGTCTTTACTGTGACTTCTGATCAATTTAATGTGTCCCTGGTATTACATTACAAATCCAACTTTTGAACAGTAGTGTATTAAAGTATAAATATTTTGGTACTGTAGGTGGAGCAGTTCTGATTCACGGGGAAGTCGTCCACCGTAGCGCTGCGAACACATCTGACGTCTCACGCCACGTTTACACTTTCCACATCATGGAGTCTCAAAACACCGTTTGGAGTCCTGAGAACTGGTAAGAGCAGTGCATGCTGGGTAACGCAGGCCGTAGAGAGATGAGTTCTAGTTCTCAGGGCTTTTGTGTTGTTCTCTCTCAGGCTGCAGCCGACAGAAGAGCTGCCCTTCCCTTCCCTCTACACCTGAACAACACACATACAACAGGCCTGATGACACTTGATGACGTCTGAGATATCAGGAGCTTTTTTAACGCCAGGATAACAATAATTCCTTTAAATATGAAGTTTTGTAAATGGACCAAAAAATGTCTTTCTTACCGTAAAATATGAATCATTTTTAATCATTCTGTATATTTTACCTACAGCCACGACAGTGTTAATAAAAGGCTAGTTTTGTTAACCGAAGAGTCTCTATTATTTCATGATCTGACTTCAAAGCTTGTTATTTTAGTAAATGAGAAACATTTAACTTTATTAGAAATAAAGTTTATTTCTTTTAACGCAGCATTATCTGTGTACCCAACAAAATCAATACAATATAGAAAATGTATGAATGTTTGATCATATGAATCATATGGATTTCCAGACCAAGAACATAGCGTGACAAAACTGCAGTTCTCATGACAGGAAAATCTGAAAAATCATATTTATAGTCATTGGTGATGAAAAAGATTGAAAACAAACTTCAATAAAGATTCAACTAAAAGTTCAACTATTCCAGCAAAAGTATAGTTTAAAAAAAGTTAGTTTCATGCTGGGTCACGTCTTTTAACGCAAAGTAATTAATTGAACTAAACAATTTTCTTCAGTAAATATACACAAACCATTAAAACGATCATTTACAAAATAAAAATCCAACAATCTTTGTCAAATCCCGATGTCAAAAAGTAGTATGACCATATAAAGTAACACATTTTAATACAATTTCCAGGTAGTTTAAAAACAAGTTTACACTTGAGTGTCATGCAAATGTCCACAGATGCAGAGTGTCCGTTATAAATGTCCCAGAATGCACTGCAAACTGAACAGGTGACTGATGCTTCAACCACAGTTCCCATGACAACTGTAAACACAAAACGCCAATCACAACGTAAAAGGCCTCAGTCAAATATCATGAATAAATTAAGGTTTAAACATATATATATCATTTACAAAATGCTTGAATTCTGCAATCTTTATCAGAGTAAAGACATCGCATACATGCTTTTACAGGACCGTGATCTGTACATTAATATCTACTGCCTCCTACATGCAGACAGACCACTGATAGCACTGAACCATTGACAATACAAAACACTTTTTAAGGCAATAAAGCTGTGCTACCAGTCCTTCGTATTGCATTGGACATAAAGGCAGGTTTCCTATTCATAGCATCAAAATAATATTCGAGTATTTTTGTCCAGGGTTATACAATAATAGAAAAACAAGGGCGTTCTTCAATGGCTCAAGTGATGCATATATGCTCTGTAATAAAGGATAAATTACATTTTTGATAAACGGGTGAATCTGATGAAACGTCAAAAATGTGCCATTTAAAAAAACAAAAAACAAAATCTATATCCAAACAAAGAAAATTATATTTGGCTGAAATTAAATAAAGCTTATTTTATGAACCATATATATATTAATATGTATATATTTGTGTGTGTGTGTGTATATATTAGCACAGTCAAATTGATTAATCGCCATCAAACATAAATGTTTGTGTTAATATGTGTTTGTATATATTTGTATATATTAAATGTGTAGGTGTATATATACTGTATATATATATACACACACATACATGCACACACATATATTATATAAACACAAACGTTTGTGTTAGATGCGATTAATCGATAAATGACAGATATATATATATATACATACATAGACAGTATATATATTTATATTTGACATAATATAATGGCATAAGTACATTTCCACAACTGCATCATGTAAATAAAAACTAATTCTAATTACTAAAAAGTATTAAAATATATTATTATATATTTTATTAAATATTATTGAAATGCTCTTTGTTTACAACATGGCAGTATTTGTTATACAAAAATTATACAAACGGATAATAGCAATGAGAATTTAATGTTCGTAATTGTCAAGTAATCATATGGTTCAAAAAATAGGCATATTTCATGCAAAATATATTTTTTCTTTTTGATTTTCAGTTAAATTACATTTAATTTGTACAGCACTTTTTATGATACGTGTTGGAAAGCAACTTTATAGAAAAATATAGTTTTCATGAGATTCACCTAAATAAAATATCCAAAATGTAGAAATTGTGCCCTTCTTTCAGTGTTGTTTATCAGCGAGTGCAGACATTGTTAAAGGGCGTTACATTTTCCTTTTCTTTCTTTAATAATGTGCAACTCAATCCCTGTCATCTATACTTGAGTGGCAGACGCAGGATTTGAGAGAATGAAATATTAACAGCAACTCAAGACATCAGAGCTTTATAGGTAAAATAAACCTTCAAAACAACAAAATGATCGCATGTAAACCGTAAAAAATGAAAACGCACAATTATTACAGTTATTTCTGCACAACTAGCAGCACCAAAATGTGTTTTCAAACCATGGTTAATATAGTTAACTAGTTTTGTTACTTGCAATAAAATAATGTTAACTGAAATGAATATAAAGAATAAAAAACTTATTTTATTTCATAGAGTTGCCAAATCTTTATTTAGTTTATCTTGATGTGCCACAATAACAAAACGAAGACTGAAATAAAAAATATTTATAAAATAAATATAAAATATTAGTTAAAAAAACAAAATGAAAAAACTAACTAAAATTAAAATGGGATATATACAAAAAAAATAAAAAGTGCAATTCCATTTGGTGCAACTAGTGGAACAAAAATACACATTTTACCTTCAATTCACATTTTATTTTTGTGCCACTTTGTTTTATTATCAAGTTTTCTGTTTAGTTTTATTATAATGCTATAGGAAATGGTTTATTCTTGAATACATTTCAGTGTTTTTTTCTCTCTCTGTACTAGAGTCATAAACACTCTAATGATGTTTTATTTTTGCTTTCAAAACTGGAATAATTTCATGTCAGACAATACTAGGGCTGTAGCGTACCATATGATGCTGTGAAAGGGATAGTTCACCCATTTACTCCCCCTCATGATGTTCCAAACCTGTGTGAGTTTCTTTCTTCTGCTGAACACAAAAGAAGATATTTTGAAGAATGTTGGGTAACCAAACAGTTGATGGACCCCATTGACTTCCATAGTGGGAAAAAAAATACTATGGAAGTCAATGGGGTCCAACAACTGTTTGGTTACCGACATTCTTCAAAATATCTTCTTTTGTGTCCAACAGAACAGAGAAACCCATACAGGTTTAGAACAACACGAGGTTGAGTAAGTGATGACACAATTTTCATTTTTGAGTGAACTATCCCTTTAATATCTGTGCGTTGGCATAATGTGAGTGTGTGTTTGATCTCATAGCAGCAGAAGGATGTAGAGGTACAGAGGAAGCAGCAGGTTATCTATCTGTGACGTGTACGCCTCCAACATGGCCACCATGGTGATCGAGCCCACCACCCACGAGTAGCTGGCGTTCAGGTTTATACTGCTGTCGGCGATGAGGAAAACCACCACTGCGATGATCTGAGCGAACACCGAGGTCGCCGTGCCCTCGAAGGTCTTCTTAGTGCCAGGCCAGCGGATCTCGCCGACCGAGCTGCCGAAGATGGACGCCACGGTGTCGCCGACTCCCACGGCCAGCACGCCGGCGTAGGGCACCAGGCCACCGGCGCCCCCGAGTCCTCCTTTAGGGGTGCAGGTCCCGGGCGAGAGCCAGATGGGAAGGGCGACGCCGAGGAGAAGGTAGATGTGAGTGAGAATGAGCGGTCCTGAGTCTCTCTCGTCCAGGAATAAAGTGAGAAGGCATCTCAGCGGAGGCCCGAGAGGTCGGATGCGGAAATAGCGGACGAATTCCAGGAACAAAAGCGCTGAGAGGCACACGACCGCGGACAAATGAAGCAGAGGACGGTCTAGTGCGAGTCCGGGTGCGAAGGTTAACACTGTGAGGAGGTGGAAATACTTCCGCACGGTCGTGGACGCCTGGTGCTTCTTACTGCCGCCCGAGCGATGGCTGTTTTGATGCATCACAACGGCAATAGCTAGAAGCAAAAGTGAAGCCCAGAATCCAATGAGCCAAAGGCGGGTGCTGCTCTCGGTGATGAAATGCATCAGCCAGGTGACGGGGTGATGCTGCGTGAGCAGGGAGAGCCAAGGAATCAACAAGCCCAAGCCCAAAACGACAGTCATGGTGTGGAAGAAAAGCGACGCCGACCAGGTTTCCGATTCCATGAATACGAAGAGCACCGCGAAGAAGATTCCCAGCAGCACCAAACCTAACACGGCAACCGGGAGGAAATACGGAAGCGGGTCGGAGTTCGCGTTCCCGGACGAGACCAGAGAGCGCTTAATGAGCTGGTTGATAATGAAACTAATCCCGCCGAGGATGAGGAGGGCCTCGCCGGGAGTGAAGCAGCGTGGGAGCAGGTACAACAGGATCAAGCTCACGTACACAAAAATCAGCAACACCTCCAAGACTTCGATCACCTCGGACACTGTCAGCGTTTGCTTCACCGTGTACAGAATGGCGCTGCTGGCGATGCCGGCTATAACGCAGGTGTTTGTGGGGACCGGGCGTGTGATTCCCAGCGCGATGAGAGACAGGAACAGAGCCAACATCATGCCGATCACTGTCACGACCATGGCGAAGCGCTCCATGTAAACGTTTCCCACGATGACGCAGCGTCCCCTCAAAGCGAGACCCAGCAGAGGCATCACCATGCTGGCCGGTAAGACGCCGCTGTTGGCCGAAGGGCGAAACTGGAACACGGCGGCGCCGGTCCGAAGCAGGCGATCCCATTTGTGCTGAACATAGAAAGCCTGGACCGCCAGAGCGATGCAACACCAGGACAGCTGATTCCACACGGCCATGTGAACGGAAATCACCATAGCAAACACCACAGCGGATTCAACCAGCACTGGATCCATCTGCATGATCGAGGAGCGTGTGACAAAGCTTTACAGGAATGAGGGACTGTCAGAAACGTCCTGGTGCGCACACAAACGTTCTCGGGCTCCTGCACACGCCAAATTAGACCTGGGTAAAAATAAAATAAAAAATCATCAAAATATCATTAGACAGAAACCATAAAACTTGAAAATATTTTTTTATTTAAAGGTATAGCGGAGGATGTTTTACTTCCTGGTGGGTAACCTATACTATTGGTCCTCCTAATTGTCAATCATTCTGGTGAATCAATCAAACTTTTCAAAAAGTGGAGAGGGCGGGTCTTATCGAAAATTTGGAAAGATCCTCCGCTATACCTTTAATAATATAATGTTTTCTTTCACTTTTAGCACATTTCTCCACAGAAAAACCCCACATAATAAACTAAAATATAAACAAGATTTGATCAAATATTTTTCTAACTTTTGCCATTTTTTTCCACACAAAAAACATGGAACCCGATTAAAATGAATATATTTTAAAACATGCACTTTCATGATTTTTACATAATATATCATAGTAATGTCATAGTATGTTTTAAGTAATTTGGAGTATGGAATACGGTAATCATTTAGTATAATATATGTCAAAGTACTATGGTATTATCATCTGATACTTTCACTGAACTATGGTATTTTTTCTAAAGTCATTAATCAATATCATGGTAAAAATTCTGAAATAAATCAATTATTTTACTCAATGTGATGAGAGATGTTGTTCAATGTGATGGCACCTACCTAGACACATTTTTTTGGGCACAATAGAGATCAACGATATTGATTTATTATAACCGATACCAATTATTTGCATGTTTATGCGCCCGATGACCGATATATAGAACCGATATTTATTTATTGTTTTATTTCTGTTTTTGACAATTATAGCAACAGCTCTGAACTGAACAAACTATTTTATTTAGCACTTTTTAAATACTGTAATTTCTGAAATTTCACTCCCCCATTGCATACAAAACAAAACACACTTCTAAATCAATAAATAGAGTGCAAAAAATATTTTTCATCCCTATGACGCCCAAAAATGCCGGATGGAAAGCTCACTCGTTTCGAGACACATCCGTACAGTCGAGAGTTTATATTCTCTCACTACGAAACTAAAGGAAGGTGGCAAGTTTCTCAATGGCATTTGAACTCTAGACACTGTGAACTTTAGCACTGTTGAACGCCCAACAGCAGCTGTTTCTAAACATGGTAAATTATGAAAAGACAGCATCACTTTGTCAGCAAAAGTAAAACGATCTGGTTTTAATGGCTGGGTGCTCTGGCATTACAGTGATTAATAATATATGGATAATAGTGTATCATTCACTGTACTTTAATTTAAAATATTAGTGTTTAAAATGTTAGGGTTTTATAAGCACCCACAAATAATGTATGAAAAACAATACTATAAATGAGATGTGTTATATGAGTATCCAGGAAAAAATATTAAAAATAATGTAATAAAAGATAATTATAGAAATCTGTAAATAATATGTATTTTAAGTACCAAGAATATAATATATTAGAAATTATATATTTTACCACATCTTTGTTCAATGCAATCTTTTCTAGGTGCTTATAAAATGCACCTGAATCATATATCAGCAGAGCATTAGCAATGCATGCATATTGTGCAATTGAATATGTTATACGCATTTGAAGAAATTGTCAGTCTTAACATTAAATCCGAATACTAATACAATAGCAATGCTGTTATTCTATACGGGTTTACAGTGTTTATTTACAGTTAGAGAGGGTGTTGTTGGGCTCTACGGCAGAAATGACAGCTCATTCACTGCAACACCAGCTGTTCATTAAACACCCTGCATAGTAAATAAACGCAGAAACATCATTTTACACCAAATGCCGCCTCGTCTTACCCCTTTCTCTGTGATTGAACGCTTGCTTCTTGAACAAAAGATTGTATTCCTTATGTTTTACTGTGACTCGTGCTCTGTAAGATCAGCTGCTCACTGACTGACGGTGGGAGCGGCCATCAACTTGGTCACGTGGTGTCAGAAGGATCATGTGACCAATGTCAAAAAAATAATAATCTTAGTCAGGATTTTTAAGCAGATAACATTTTTTACCATCTTTAATTTAAATGAGTATATGTTTACATAAGTATTTTATGAATATATATATGTATTTTAGGATTTAATCAAGTCATGTGATAGGGGAGTGCGCGTTAGTGTTAGTCACGTGATTCGGGTGAAGATGGCGGACTCGGAGATGTGTGTCAGGTAAAATGGAAGAAAGAGAAACTTACTAGTGTTGTTCTCAAAGAGCTAGAGCGAAATTTGTAGATGGAGAATGTGTCGATATTTTATATCTCGTATGTAGCCATAATATGCGTGGGAAATAGGACTTCGACGAGCTGTTTATTTGACATTTAACGGCAACACGAGTCGGTCGCGTGCGTTGGCTGGCAGACCCGCGCTACTGAAATTCAAATGTTAACTTGGACAGTTTATAACGGCTTTTATTAAACCCGGTACTTCTCAAACAGTTAATAAAATAAAGATATTCATATTGATAATTTGGGAAAATTTCCATTTGTTTTGACTGAGTCGGTTAGAACACATTACAGTAGTTTGAAGTGATGAATGAGTTTCATCGTGTATGTTGTGTACGATCGTATAAATCTATTACAGTCTAATATATACGCATATAGGATGCATATATATGGTGTGTATGTATATTTTATATAGGAGAAAATGGAAAATTGACATTAAATTTTAAGAGCTGTCTCGAGTTGTGACAAGTTATAATTCTATAAAACAAATTTGCAGTTCTTAAAATTGTGACCAGTTACACGACTTGTCATGAATATGTAAGTTACATTTTAAACAAATGTTTTTTTTTTTTTATGTCTTTTTTTTTGTTGTGAACTATCTTTATATACTGTATGGACCTATAAACATCATAATGACACAATGGTAAAACGTTATATTATCAGTTCTGGAAGAATCTCTGTCATATTGGAAAGCATAAGAAGAAAAAAAGTTCTCCATCCAGTTTATTAACAATGGCACATTTAAAAACTTATTTAGGAGCAGCCGAGAGTTATGGACTATCTTGCTGGGGAGATCTGCACTCCGAGAACCGGTTGGTACACAAATAAATTATTTCTGATGTTGTTCTGTCATTTAATTACACAGATTTTTATTTAAAAGCTGTGTATGTTCAATGATAGTTAATTATAGAGAATTCTGTGAGGAAACGTTATTAATAATGCTGTTTTAGTCCAAGAAGGTACTGATCTGACGAGATAATACTTGTAAAATGTATCTTATAGAGTTCCTCTCCATCATTTGTGAAATGTGATTTTATTTGTATGATCTGACAGGTCCAAATCGAAGCTGAATTGAATCGGAACTGGGAGAGACTTCTGCAGGGTCTGTCCTTCTACAAACCACCCAGGTAACACAAAATCCTAGAAATAAATAACCTTAACAAAGATGAGATTGGCTTCATCCAGCTAGGAAGATATTATCTGATGATATATACTTGATGTTCTACCTCTTGAAAGTATCCATAGCTACATTTACACGCAATCAAATAATCAGTTGGACTGTAAAGCCTTTGTGTAAATTGATCTGATTGATCTCAATCTGAATGAAATGTCAATAGTATTGAAATGTTATGTGCAGCACGTCGGCCGCAGACAAGCTGAAAGCAGATAAAGACACGGCACAAGCTCTCAAAGACTTTGGACTCAGGATCAGCAAACTCCTGGTAAGTGTCTGGGAACATTGGCCTTGTTTTAAATGCTAGTGAGCTGCTGCCTTAGACCACTTAGATTTTTTGGTTATAATATGCATTTTTTATGCTTCTGAAACCCCAAAATGCTTTCTAGAATGATGTTTTACTAGGTTTTGAAATGCATTGTATTCTCATTATTTGATTCATACATAATGACATGGTAAATCTGGCTGGATTGAGACTTCAGGAATGGATAAATGTGTGTTTATCATGTAAGGGTTTGGATGAACAGCAGAGCGTGCAGATTCTTCAATGTTACCTTCAGGAGGACTACAGGGGCACACGAAACACACTCAAGGTGAGCTCGACCTCATGTGGCACACGCATGTACATCTGATGTGTTCACACGAACATGGTGAGAGCTTTTGAATAAATGGTTAATCCTCTTTTGTTCCCATTAGGCGGTGCTGCAAGATGAGAGACAGAGTCAAGCTTTGCTTCTGAAGGTTAGACCTCCTTATGTCTTCAGTTTTGTCTGTCAAATCACTTTGTATTTGAGTACTTATTGAGACAAAACATGGTTGCTTAAAAGCACAAAATGACTATAGATAGAACTGTGATGTTGTAATTGTGTTGTACAGATAGGAGATTACTACTATGAAGAGAGACTGTGTGTTCTGCGCTGCGTTCTCCACCTCCTCACATACTTCCAGGATGAGAGACATCCATACAGGGTAAATTAATAGTAGCAGAGATCAGCTGTTGTATCAGACAGTCAGAAGACCAGATGAATTCAATTTAATCCTCTTTCTCATTTTAGGCAGAGTACTCCAACTGTGTTAGTCAACTGGAGAAAGATCTGGTGTCCAATTACAGGAAGCAGTTTGAGTTGCTGTCCAAATTAGAAGCTCCAACATGGGAGACGCATGGAAACCTGATGGTGAGAAGAAGATTGGTACTCTGACTATGTTCAGAGCAGCATCACAATTAATTACTCCTATAGAATTTGACTCAGGATCTATTCATCTCATCCCTGTGTAGACGGAGAGGCAGGTGTCCCGCTGGTTTGTGCAGTGTCTAAAGGAGCAGGCCCTGTTGCTGGAGATCTTGTTCCTGTATTATGCATACTTCGAGATGCCGCCCAATGACCTTTCCACATTCACACGGCTGTTTAAGGAGCAAGGCTTTGGACTGCGGCAGACCAATCGACACCTTGTGGACAAGAGCATGGACGCACTGGTTGAACGCATTGGGTCAGTCACCTGCTCCTTTTCCTCTCATACACTCGCAAACAGAGTTTTATAATATATTGACTGTGTCATCCTCCCAACAGGTATTTTAGTTCTTTGATTCTTGTGGAGGGGATGGATATCGACTTCCTGCATAAATGTGCTCTGGAGGACCGAACCGAACAGCATCAGTTTTATGACCAACAGGATGTTTGCAAGGTAATCCTGACCAGGGACAGTTCAGATATAGCAACTAATTGTGGTTGGTTTTTAGAATATTAAACATGGTACTAAATGTACACTATTGTACAAAAGTTTGAGGTGCATGTTCTTTTTGAAGATTGTTTTAATGCTCTTGAAAAGTATCTTATGCTCACCAAGACTGCATTTATTTAATAAAAAATACAGCAAAAAAAAGACATTACTCCAAGTCAGTCGTGTCACATGATCCTTCAGAAATCGTTCTAATATGCTGAAATATTTATGCTGAAACATTTCTTATTATTATACATTTTGAAAACAGTTGTGCTGCTTAATATTTTTGTGGATACTGATAATTATTTTTTAAACAAAGTTCAAAAGAACAGCATTTATTTGAAATAGAAAGATTTCGTAACATTGTAAATGCCTTTACTATATCTCTTTGATCAATTTAATGTCCTTGGTGAATAAAAGTATTTAAAAAAATCGTACTGACCCCAAACTTTAATGATTGTGTATAGTAAGAAATTACCTATTAAAAATGGATAGTTGTAGCTCTGAAATCTGATTGAATCCTCGACATTGTTTTACCTAAAATCTAGAGAGTTTCTTTAAAAATAGTTATGTGTGTGCAGGAGGTGGATCAGATGCTGTTGACTTTTGGTGACATCTCTCACCACGGTCCGGTTCTGTTGGCGTGGGTTCTGCTGCAACACACACTGCATCCAGAGGAAGTCAGCTCTGTGATCAGACGTCTAGGACACACTACGCTGCAGCTCGGGGTCTTTCAGTACCTCACCAACACGCTTCAGGCGCTCGGCAATGCTGGAAATAATGTAAGGACGGCTTTCTATCACTATTACAGGAATCCTTGGAAAACATCAGAGCTAGGGCTGCACAATTAATCGCAATGAAACCGCACACAATTTGGCAAAGGCTGCGATTATTTTATGTGCAGCTTGTCAGTGCAGCTCGGCTTATTCGTTTGTAAACGCTGCTCCATATGAAAGCCATAGGGCGCTCTCACACAGACACGCCAAATATGCCCCGCCACAGAAGTACTTTCTGTATAACACAAGTCTTTCCAGGAAGTCCCTATGGGCATCATCTAACAGAAGGATGCTCAACTGTCGTTATGAAGTGAGTTTGGAGTAAAAGCATGTTAATGAATGTTGTCTTTTGTTGGACAAGAGGATCATAAATGCTTCTCATGTTTGCAAAGATGTGTTGCTTTTTCAAATGCACGTTATAAGTGACTCAAACTCACAGTGCTTTCAGATGGAGCAGCGTTTACGGAGCCGTACATCAATGACAAGCTGCGCATAAAACATAATCGCAGCCTTTGTGATTTCATAATCGCAAAAAGCCAAATCGGTTTAAATGCGATTTCATGTAATTTGCTATTAATCGTGCAGCCCTAATTAGAGCAGTGGTTCTCAACCTTTGACCTGAAGGTCATGTGTTGTCCAGCACAATATTTAAAGCCTCCATATAGGCTGAGATATTTCTGGTAATTCTGTTAAAATTGACTAAACTGCTCATTTTCAAACTTTTATTGACAGAAACTTGGGGTGTTGATACTAAAATACTATTAAATAATGATGAAATGAACCCTGATTCGTTTCTGGAAGTTTCAAGAACTTCAATAAGAACAATAGTTATTGAGTGGGGAGAAGAAATTTGGTTTCAGTATACCTTGATTTTGTGTTATTTAGTTTGATTTACCATTTTAATTTAGATTAATTAACATTTAAATGCTAGGGTGCTGTAGGACAACAACTTTATTAGAGTGGACAATTTCATATCTGTCTTATGTAATAGGAACAAATTGCTTAGCTAAAAAAAAAAACTGGTAACACTTTACAATAAGGTTCATTAGTTAATGTATTAACTAACATGAACTAACCATGAACAATCCATTTGTTACTGTATTTGTTCATCTTTGTTAACGTTAGTTAATAAAAATAGAGCTGTTCATTGTTTGTTCATGTTAGTTCACGGTACATTAACAAGATTTTAATAAAGTATTAGTAAATGTTGAAATTAACATTAACAAAGATTAATAAATGCTGTATAAGTGCAGTTCATTATTAGTTCATGCTAACTAATGTAGTTAACTAATGTTAACTAACAAACCTTATTGTAAAGTGTTACCAAAAAACTTTTCTCAGATGTTAACATGGACTTAAACATGCTGCCCATGGTCTCTCTCTTTCTAGTGTACAGCGAGCACTGCACGGATGTGTATTTACGGTCTCCTGTCTTTTGTCATCACCTCTTTTGAAGAAGACACACTTGGCAGCCAACAGGTGCAAAAATACACATTTACACACAGAGTTTTCAACTGGTATAAGTTGTTAAGTTATACTTTCAACTTGGACTTAATTGTGATGATTATTCTGTCTGTAGCACCTGATCAATGCAGCATGTGAAGTTCTTGCTGCACCGAGTCTGGCTGAGCTTTTCTGGGAATCGGTGAGCAAAACAGTTGATGCACATTAAATACAACTCCACTATTTGTATATTCTCTTTCTTTACTGATTGTACGTCCAAAATCTCTTACTGTCTGAGTAGCTACTGCTTTTGAATTTGAATGTACTTCACAACCATTAAAAGAGGCATGAGGACTGCAGATGTGGCCAAAAAACTGCATTAAGCAATAAACTGCAATGTCCATTAGGTAAGACGCCTAGACAGCGCTTCATGGAGACAGTGCCAAACCACGTGTAACCATATGTCCCCCAAGACGTGTATTGACACGCTAAGACAAATGCTGGAAATAAATCCAGTTGAAAGTTAATTTATTTATTTTTTGCCCAATTTGTATAGTATGAGTACATAGTATGGTAGTATGAATGAAAATCAGATGTACTACATCCGCCCTGTTTTTACTGTCACATGACCTACCAGCGTCAGTTGCGTGGCTTCACTGCCATTCATAAATTCTCTCCTGTAGACTCATGGGATAGTAACGTGTCCAATGAATGCGCCCTTCAGTATCTCGGCAGAAGTAGTAGGTCATCGGGGTACTTTTTGCCTACTGTTTTTGAAATACTGTGTTTTCGGACAGAGTGCATGTTTTCTGAGATGCGTGTGTGATATGAACTTTGACCTCTGGTTGTGCCTTGCAGAAGCCGAACATGGGTCTGGGTGTGATTCTGGACAGTGCAGTGGGTGTGTTTCCATATAAGACTGGACCTTTACTACAGCTGCTCACTGCACTGCTGTCTGACAAATCTACAGCTAAGAAGGTACCAACAATTTGTTGAAATTGTAAAAATTCCCTAATGCATCTTTGTATGTATATTTAATCTGGCCACTTTAATTTTGTACCACACTGATATAAAAATACAAAGAGAAAGAAAGTATATTTCTTTCTTTATTATCAACAACATGAAGTGCATTTAACATTACATCAGAGTTTCCCAAACTAGGGGTTTGTGAAGGAACTGCAGGGGGATCGTGAGATGATCAAAAGCTAACAATTAATCATAAAAATATAAATAAAATATAAATAATTTTAAAATAAAAACACTAAAAAATATGATTTCTTTTATTACCTGGAGAACTATCAACATGCAAATTTGTTGTATTTTTTTATTTTTTATTTAACTTACAATCTATTTTAGGCTGACAAAAAAGTAACTAATCTAATTATGAGCATTTTAAAATGTAATATTTTAATTACAACTGCTTAATATTTGGAATCTGATCATGTAATTGAGATTACATATATAATCAGTTACTTCCCTCACTTTGTGTGTGTTTATAGATGTACACACATGTACATGCTTTACATTTCTTGGACGTTTCTTGGTCTGTCTCTCAGGTGTACACCTTCTTAGATAAGATGTCATTCTACACTGAGGCCTATAAGCACAAACCCAACGACGTGATCTCCAGAGAGGATGGCACTCTGTGGAGGAGACAGACTCACAAACTCCTCTACCCTCTGGGTCAGTGCTGAGCACAGCTGAAGTCACACACAATGTGTCTGTTTCTGTATGAAAACATAAAGATATGTTTTTTGTGTATTATCTTTATGTTCAGGTGTAGGGCAGACCAACCTGCGGATGCCTCAGGGATGTTTCGGACAGGTGTGTGAAGTAAAACAGCTGTCAGTGGGTGAACAGGGCGTCCTTGTGCGCTGGGAATATTCCTACAGCTCATGGACTCTCTTCACATGTGAGATTGAGATGCTGCTGCATGTTGTCTCTACTGCAGGTACACATCCTCAAATCTTATATTTATTTAACTATGTTGTTTTGTTGAAAGTATTGACCTGTGTTCACCTGCTTTTGACATCTGTCTGGGGTGAATAGATGTGCTGGCACACTGTGAGAGAGTAAAGCCCATCTTGGATCTGGTTCATAAGATCATCAGCACTGATTGGACGGTGTCTGACTGCCTGCTGCCACTCACATCACGGATCTACATGCTTCTACAAAGGTGAGATGCACACATAAACATGAAGACTAAACACTAAACAGTGCATTAACAATGAAAATAACAGGATGTATTTGATTTTTCTGACAGGTTGACCTCCGTTATTAACCCTCCAGTAGATGTGATCACTTCTTGCGTCAACTGCCTTATCGCTCTGGCTGCACGGCAGCCTGGGAAGGTAAATGTTTACTATTGTATGAAAGCTTAGTCAGTGTTATATAGAGCAGTGAACGACAGACTAAACAACCTCTCTTTCTGATGCAGGTTTGGTCCAGTCTGCATCACACCGGCTTTCTTCCGTTCGCCTCCAGTCCTCTGACTAACATGGCACAGACCATGAGGTGATACACAGACACATGCAGAGCCGGCGAACATAGACAACATCATATTCACTTGTTGAAGTCAGAGAAACCTGAAGAATAACATGTTTGGGGTTTGTGTTTCAGTGCAGAGGGCATGAAGGCGGGTAATTATGGCAACCTGCTGGTGTTGATAGAACAGCCCAGAGGAGAGTACAGTGTGACCATTGCCTTTTTAAGACTGGTGACCACACTCGTCAAGGTAATATCAATAATGTGAAAATTACCAAGTATCGCCTGAACAAGTATCACTACAATAAAAAGTCTGTATTGTAGATGCGTCACTGAGTTCATTTACACACAAGCAGCTCATAATCTGGTGTTATCAGTGTCTCAGAGTGTCTTGGTTCACAGTAAATGCTGCATCACACCAACTTTATTCACACTCATCTTCTCTGAGTCTGGGTCAGATAATGTAATGTGCATTTATAAACCATCTTCCCAAATGTTGGGCTTATAAACAGGCTTTTGTTAACAAAAGACAAGCTTTAAGGGCTACGTGTGTTTTCCAACTAAATAAAAACTTGATGTTTTTAACATTTGAAAATGAAAAAATTAAGACAGTCATGTTATTTGTTTATAATAATCATCATCGTCATCATCATAAAAAAAAATTGTAATTAGTTTTTTTTTTGTTATTGATATATATAACAAACATTTTTAGTTGGATAATTTTTTCAAATTTTGAAACACAATCACCATTTTTCAGAAATATTACAATAAGATATTTGTCCTCAAATAGTGAAGCTCTACTTCAGTGGTGGATGTTCAGTTGGGGTGTGTGTGTGTTTTCAGGGTCAGTTGGGCAGTACTCAGAGCAGAGGACTCATCCCATGTGTGCTTCTGGTTCTGAAGGAAATGCTGCCGACTTATCATAAATGGCGCTACAACACATATGGAGTGCGAGAGACGATCGGTGAGTAACTAGCACAACGTAATTGTTTAAAAATCGCTCTTATTTATTGGTATTTGCTTTATGGTCTGTCTCTTCTCTGTCCTCTGTCTCAGGTTGTTTGATTTTAGAGCTGGTTCATGCTATTCTTAATCTGAGTCAGGAAGGGGAGTCAGAGGGCAGGTAAGAGGATAAGGATGATATGTCATCATCAGTTATTTCATTTGCTGGTATTATATTTTCTCACATGCTTGACCTGTGTGTGACCTCTGCAGCGCCCCCAGTCTGCAGTCGTTGTGTATCTACAGTCTGGCCAACACAGAGGCAGGACAGGCGGTGGTCAACATCATGGGTGTGGGAGTGGACACGATCAACATGGTGCTAGCAGCACAGCCCAGCAGGTACACACTGATTGAGCTTGGGATGCACCGAAATGAAAATTCGGGGTTGAAACAGAAAATTCTGGATGCACTTGGCAAGAAACCGAAAATGACTAACATTTTTTTTTTTTTAAATAGTTTCTTAATAATTTTTTTTTTGTATAATTGTATTATTAAACTTTTTAATTAAATTCAATCTGTCTGTCTGCAGTGGTGGTTCTGAGGGACCTGGTCAAGTTCTGATCCAGACAGTGAAGTTGGCGTTCTCAGTCACCAACAATGTGATCAGACTCAAACCGCAGTCTGATACGGCCTCACCTCTGGAGCAAGCTCTAACACATCACGGTTAGCACACACACTTCAGTGCATGGGAGATATGAAATATCAGACTGTTTTGTCAGGGATTGTTCACAATAATAAATACTAGACCTTTTTCCTATATTGTTATGTTCCCAACACCAGATTTTGTTTTTCTTACAGGTGGTCATGGCAATAACCTGATCGCGGTGTTGGCAAAGTATATTTACCACAAGCACGACCCAGCACTGCCACGACTTGCTATACAGCTGCTGAAGAGACTTGCCACGGTAATGCTCTTGACTCCTCATGTGGAAAACAGCTTCATAAAGGGACTAAATAATGTAGTTTTAGTGTAATTTTAGGGTTAGTTACTTAAAACTTTTAAAATGTAATGTTTTCATTAATTGAAATAAATCTGAAATAACATGTAAATATTAGATGAAAAATGGAATTTACTGAATTTAAACAATTCATGAAATAAGTTTGTTAATCTCATATTTATAGTAATTAAATGGCTATGATAATTGTATGATAGTGATCCTAATTTAATAACAATAGAAGTCACCATGTGTGTGTGCTGTGTACAGGTGGCTCCCATGTCTGTGTACGCTTGCCTGGGCAGTGACGCCGCTGCCATCAGAGATGCGTTTTTGACCCGACTGCAGAGCAGAACTGAAGACATGCGTATTAAAGTCACCATACTGGAGTTCCTCACCGTGGCTGTGGAAACGCAACCCGGACTCATTGAGCTCTTCCTCAACCTGGAGGCCAAAGATGGCAGCGACGGGGCAAAGGTCACATAGGGGATACAATTACTCATAGATTTAGTGTGAGATGCTGAATGAGTCTGAGCAGTGTGTGACTGTCTGGTTTTGTCTCTCTCTGTGTGTAGGAGTTTTCTCTGGGAGCGTGGAGTTGTTTGTCGGTGGTGTTGGAGTTGTTGGACTTTAAGCAGCAGGGGAAGTACTGGTGTCCTCCTCTCCTGCAGAGGGCGGCACTGGCCTTCCTCCACGCGCTCTGGCAGGACAGACGGGACAGCGCTCTCTCTGTGCTCAGGACCAAGTGAGTGTCTCGCACATAACAACCTTTTTGACTCTTAAGATCTCTTGTCCAACTCAATTTTTTAAGTAATTTTCCATAATTATGACAAAGCTGCTTGTTTTCAAAAGTTTTTATTTTATTTTATAGAAACTAGGAATAATGATATGTTTAATGAACCACTATTCATTTTGTGATTTGACAAGTTTCAAAAAACTGTTTTCTTCAATTAAAAGCAACAGTTACTGAGGGGAGGAAATAGAAATGGTTTCATTATTTTCATATTTTTCTTATTTTTTAATGTTTTAATGAATTTTGATTTGTGTTTTTCAGCATTTTATTTCGAGTTAGATCATATTAAGCATGTATGTCCACTTACAGTGGTCAAGGATAGCCAGCGTCATTTGGTTTTGGTTGGTCAAAATTTTGAATTAAACCAAGCATGTTATCATTTATCGTTACAGAGAAAAATTCTGGGAAAACCTCACAACTCCTTTATTTGGAAACTTACCTCCCCCATCCGAGACCACAGAGGTATGTGTTTAAATAAATAGTTAATGGTAATAGCTTGAAGACATTTGACTCCAGAATTGCTCTAATTCTGACAGGCTCTGAGGACATTCATGGATGTTCTCATGAGGTAAAAATTTGTTAACATGAACTTACAATAAAAATACTACTAAAGCATTTACTAATTAACTAAGAATAACAAAGATGAATAAAATACGGTAACAAATTAACTGCTCATTAGCTGCGTTTACATGGACACTTATAATCGGATTGACGGCTCAATCAGACTAAAAAACCTTCATGTAAACACCTTAATCGATCCGATTGAGCTCGATCCGAATGAAATTGATCGGATTGAAAGGTGGTTTATTCCTTTTGTAATCCGATCGAGAGAACATGTAAACACTTGATCGGATTGAAAACCGAAACTGAAAGGACTGCGCATGTGCGATGACGTTAAATAGCGTAATGACATATAATGCGCGGAACGAGCTGTTCTTCCTGTTGAATAAAGTGTCATATAAATAAGTGTCACGTCATTCTAAAATTCTCATTTCACTCAGAATCTGTGAAGTGAAGCAGGACAACTTCCCACCAGTCCTTGTTTTGGACTCTCATCCACAGACGACGGGGGAGGGGCATTTTTACTAGGGCTGTACTCAACCAAAGAAAATCTTGGTCGACTGAAGTCCTGAAATTTTCGACTAAAAATGACGGTAGAAAAAAAAAAGTTTAATTAATTAGATGCGCACTGTGCGCAGTACTTGGTAGCCTTGTTGTCCGCCTAAATGAATTATAAATAAATATAAAAAACTAGTAGGGTATTTGCAGTATATTAAATCGTTTTTGACCTAATTATTTTGCACTGAAATGAGTCTGACACTCGAGTCTGTCGGCTCTGACAGCGTTGCATCACGTGCACCTGCGCAATATCATAGCTTATGATTTCCGAAAATAGTACTATGTTGTCAACTAGTGATATCATCACAAGAACGGTTGAGGAATATGCAACATAATTTAGACAATTATTTTTGTCATATGTTATAATAATAAGTTATAACTGTCAGACACTATCATTTCACCGTGCATATGTCCTCAGAGCTTCACAGCTGAGACACGAATAGACTATTAACTTAAAGCTTTTACTCTTAATAAACACAAAAGGCACGTCCACTTTAATAAAAAAAGAATATTTATTAAACAAACCAGATCAAGAGCAGAAACGAAATAAAGTGCATAACTGAAAAATAAAGCATCCTAGGCTCAAAGCTAACACAACCAACAGCACAGCGCAATTGCGCATTAGGCTCCAAATAAAAAATAAAAAAGTTAGGTTATCACACTAAAACATTGAAATATGCAAATTCTGATATATAGCCTACTCAAAACAGACAGGGCAAGCTATCGCAGACAAGTGAGCTTACCACTTTTAGATGATATGTCATGTTTGTCGTCGAGCTGTGGAAAACTGTTGCTTGCAAACTTTGCATTCGACCTTTTTCCTGTTATCAATTTTAACAAAATGCTGCCACACTGTCGATTTCTTTGTTGTTGACATGTTAGAAGAGGACTGACTATTAAACGCTCTCACAATTAAATAAATAATATTCAGCATCAAACCTTTTATAGTTAACGCTCTCTCTTGGGTTGGGCTAATCCAAAAAAGGTGAAAACAAGGGGGGTGTTCTGAAGACAGACTGTTACAGTGAAACAAGGGTACTCTGAAAACACCCCCATTAGCAGTTAGTGCTTTCCACCTGATGAAATGAGCGCGCCTCAGTGCGGCAAAACTGATGAAATGAACGCGGCAAAACTGATGAAATGAACGCGGCAAAAAATCGACCAATCAGAATTTTGGTCGAACCAGAACGTATCGACCAATTAATCGACTAATCGACTGGGACAGTACAGCCCTAATTTTTACTGTGTGATAAATATAAGCAGCACGGCAAAACGGTTAATATGCTCATTGTCTCCAAATCATGACCAGAGACGGACTAATATTACGTCTGCTGTTTAAAACAAATAAAGAACCAATAGAGGAGAATAGTTATGAGTGAACAGCAGGAAACTCTGTATATTTGTGCAGTGTGCGCATGACAAAAAAATCTATTCCGATTTGAAACTTGTGACATATAAACTCGCACATCAACCCGATTACTTTATTTATCGTTCATGTAAACACCGTGTTCGGATTCATCAATCGTATTGATTTCATTCCGATCGAACCAAAAGGTGTCCATGTAAACGTAGGTACTGTTAGTTATACATTAACTTACAGTAACGAATTACCCAGTTTTCTTACAAGTTTGCCGATAGTAGTAATAGTTTTATGAAAACGGTATGGTGTGTCCTCATTAATAGTTCTTGATAACTACAGTATTTTTTTCTAGTCTGATTGTTTCTTTGTGTTTGTTTTTGTGTAGCCTTGTGTTCTGGAGTCTTGTGCCTTCGTGATGAAGATAATCGCGCTTGAGATCTACTATGTTGTCAGGTATGACCATATACTAGCATGTACAAACAGAATTTGCTGTTTCATTCAAAAACAGCCAACCAAAAAGCTGCTTTAAAATAAATAAAAACAAGTGTTTAGACTGAACACATCCTGTGTGTACTACGACTCAGTGTGCTTTCTATCATGTTTCTGTTTGCAAACCCCAACACAGTTGCACACTTTCATGCTTCACATCAGTTGTTCATCTCTCTGTGTCTGTCTCTCTCTCAGTGGCGTGTTGGATCCATCGCTGAAAGCGGCTCTAGAGAGTTTCAGCAGTAAGCGCCGCTATGAGTTCTGGTCAGACTATGTGCGTGATCTGGTGTGTGTGGCGTGTGATGGTGAAGAGGAGAGTCTGCGCTCTCTGTCGGAGTCTCAGATGCTCATCTCTGCCTGGAGAACGCTTTTAATACTCTCCACCAGTCATGTGAGGAGCTACACTCAACTTCACATGCCTCACAATGTGAATACAGTTATACTGCTGGTACTGTGTTTATCATAACCAATCTTGTTATGTGTGTGTTTGTAGTCTGAGGTGATGCATCTGAAGGATGACACTGTCAGGCAGAAGCTTTTCATGGACGTTTTGGAAGGTACCAAAGCAGCAGTAAGTTCCCTTATACATACAAGCTCCCAGCTCTAGCTATCTAAATAGGGACTTTAATGTTCTTAAATTAAGACAATTGTAATTATTAAAGATTAAGACTGCTAAAAGAACCTTTTTTAGATGTATAGCTTTGTCACTAACATACATACTTATAATGCATCAGTACAAAAACCTCAAACTCCCGTACATCAGCATAGTACAGGGTTGTCCAAACTCAGTCCTGGAGGTAAAGAGTTTAGCTTTAACTTGCCTCAACAACACACCTGTCTGGAAGTTTCTAGTGTACCTAGTAAGACCTTGATTGGCTGGGTCAGGTGTTTCATTGGGGTTGGAGTTGAACTGCAGGCCAGTGGCCCTCCAGGAGCAGGAAGCCAGGGGTCATAGTGTGATCATCTCTCTCTTTCAGCTGCTGATGTCTCAGTCTGTGTTCTGTCTGCGTCTGGGATCAATGATGGTCACACTGCTCCTCATCCTCCTCAAACAGTGGAAAAGGTGTGTTTTTCTTCATGACTTGTGTAGTGTAAATGTGATTGGCTCACAGCCTCACGTTTAAAATGAATAGCAACGTTTCTGCCAAGTTACTGAATAGATGTTGACTTGTAAATCAGGGTTACTATAGTTAACTAAAAACATAAAAAATATTTCCGTTACTTGAAATAAAATAACATTTAATAACTTAAAACTGACATAAATATGAATAAAAACTATATAGACATTTAAAAAAAAAGAGAACAATTGCTACAAAAATATAGTAAAATTAAAAGATACAAATATACCAAAAAAAAAAAAATATATATAATAGTATGTCAATGATGCTAAAATAGCACTTGTGTAAATGTGTGCAGTTGTATGTTAATATACTCATTGTTGTGATGTCATCATGTCTATATAATATTTAAAACCCTTTTATTTCAAAGGGCAGGAAAGTCCTGTTTTCCATGATAACTCATGATGTTGATGTTGTTTTTGTCAGTGTGTTGGTGTCTGCTCCAGCTCTACTGACGCCCTTGTCTTTGATGATGGAGAGCGTTCTGCACGCTGAACAACAGCTCATGGACCGAACCAAAGCCAAACTCCTGTCAGCTCTCATCTTAGCTCTACATATACAAGGACTCAACGGTCAGTCCGTATGTTTGCTTGGAAAAACCAAGCTCTGTTCCAAAAACCAAGTCAGGGTTATTATCATAGACTGTAAAAAAGGAAAGATGACACTTATACTTCCACTGTAGAAATAAATGAAGACAAAATATCCCAGCAACAGTCGTTGCCGATGACAGAGTCTGCGCAGTAGTGATGCTGAGGTGGAGCCGTAGTATTAAGGTCCCGCCCTTAGTCCCGCAATCACAGCTGTCAATCACGACATTACACCCTGGTTTTATAGCATCAAATAAGTAACTAAAACAAAACTTATTGGAAAAACGAACACTTGAATATACATCATCATCATAAGAACTACCTAAAATGACACAAACCATCTTCAGGAAAAAATATTTGAAGTGTAATTGGATTTTTGTTTTGTTTTGAATCGTCCCCTTCAATAAAAAATAAAAAAATTTAAAAAATGAAAATATAAAAAATAATAAAAACTATAATATCTCAATGATGCTAAAATAACACTGAACTAATGAAGTCTAAAGATATAGTCTAGGTAGTCAGCGCACTGGGGTTTGGAACAGAGCCACCGACCGTGTGCATATTGTTTGTTTCGTTAACAATTCTTAAACAATAATTGGTTCAGGAGGAGAGATTACCCAGCTTCCCCAGCTGCTGTTGTGCATGTGTGAGGTGGTTCAGGACGAAGCCCTGGCATTGATTGACAGCACACGTCACATGATCCAGAGGGGTGACATTCAGGAGGACAGCATGGAGACAGACAGCCCTCATTTCCAGAAAGACCAGCGAGACTCAGTGAGTGTGTTAAGAAGAGTTGCGTTTCAATAGCCGCGTTTCCACCGAAATTACCCGGAACAATTTGTCCCAGGAACTTTTTTCCCAGGAACTTTTTTTGCCCCAGATCGGTTGCTTTCTGCGTTTACACCGCGTTCTAATGTACCGGGAAGGTAAACTGCGCGCAACTGCTCCTCCCAGTCTGCGACGGACAGTAATCAGTTTTGAGCACCACATTTATAATAAGTATAGAGGAGATTCAAACTGTGCTGCAGTTATGTATTGGTTTACTAACGAGGTAATTAACAAAACAAAATAGACGAGCACTGATACTAAAGTGTGTTCAGAAAGCTCGTATGCGTATAAAATTAGACAACGTATGTTATCAGTTATTGTGAGATGCCTGGGACGAACGCGCAAACATTTCCTCTTTCGCAAATACGCTTAAAAAAAAAGCCTGAACCCCGTCTATCAATCATAAATAGTGAATAGTCTTGTAAATAGTTGTTTGTTACTAACCTCAAAGTGCTATTTCAATCCTGTTACAGTAAATTTGTAACATGGTTTGGAGTGCCTTGCAATAGATGACAATGTGTAAACATAATGACTTAATAATAAAAGCTGTGTCAGAAAAGAGACGAGCACTGATAAAGCGTGTTCAGTAAGCTCGTAATGCTAACGTTAGATATAAAATTTGTATGTTATCAGCTATTGCGGACATTGACCGTGAGATGGCTGGGACGAACGCGCAGAAAGTTTCCTCTTCCACAAATACCCTTAATAAAGCCTGAAACTCGTCGCCAGTCCACCAGTTTTTTTTTATTAAATTCCATATTTGCAGACAGACAACTCTTACTGCATGAAGCCACGACACGAACCGCAATAGATTTTTTAAAAAGGGAGGTTAAAAATAAATAAATGCTGCGTGGAATCATCCAACCAAAATGCGGCGTGAACACAACCAATCAGCTTGTGCAGCGCACAAGTCCCACCCCTGAAAGTTCCTGAACTTTGAAAAAGTACTACCTCATGAGCAGGGACTATCGGAGGGGGAAATATTTACCCGGAACTTCATTTAGACCCTGGTTCCTGCGGTGTAAACACATCGAGTACCAGCCCAAAGTTCCTAGTTCCTGGGGAAAGTTCCTGCGGTGGAAACGCGGCTTATGTATAACGTGCACAAATATGCTGTTGGCATTGTATTACCGCATTATGTCTCTCTGTCTCAGGTGTGTGTGTTAGCTCTTCATCTCTCTAAAGAGCTGTGTCGTGCTGATGAGGATGGTGAGCAGTGGCTGCAGGTGGTCCGGAAGCTGCCGGTTCTGCCGTCGGTTCTGAGCGCTCTAGAACTCAGCCTGCGTTCCAAACAGAACCTTTACTTCACCGAGGCAGCGCTTCATCTGCTGCTCACACTCGCGAGAACACCGCAGGTACAAATCAGACTTCCACTTCACTGATGAGTGATGTCTGACTCACTGAGGAAGCTCGCTTTTGAATCAGTGGTTCTCAACCAGGGAGGCTCAGCAAAACTTTCAAGATTAGTTCAAAATAAGCATTAAAATAAACTAAAACTAAATACGATATTTCTTATTTTAATTCATTACATTTTATTACATGAAACTTTGGTAAGGGTATAACTGTGAGATGGGTGACATCAATTTGAGATCATAAACAAATTAAATGTGTATTTCACTTCAAAAATGTATTGAAAAATGACACAATTTTGCTAAAATGATTCTGACTTCTTGTGCATGAAGTGTTTGTGATGTTGTTCCTCCTGATCTGTAGGGGGCGGCAGCAGTGGCCGGTGCCGGAGTGATTCAGAGCATCTGTCTTCCTCTCCTCAGTGTGTATGAGGGTCCAGCTAATGGAGCCACTCAGGTACTGACTTAAACTAAGACTTACACCTGATTGTTCTAAGGAGGGTTAGAGGTCGTATAAAAGCCCTGCTCTCTCTCTCTCTCTCTCAGGCGTTTGTGCGTAAGTCTCAGGACGCCCCCAGCTGGCCAGGTGTGTACAGATTGAGTTTGTCTCTGATGGAAAGTCTCCTGAAAACTCTCCGTTACAACTTCATTAATGAGGCGCTCGACTTTGTGGGCGTGCACCAGGAGCGCATCCTGCAGGTGTGTGAGATATCTATCTATCTATCTATCTATCTATCTATCTATCTATCTATCTATCTATCATTTAATCTATCTATCATTTAATCTATTGCTCTATCTATTGTTCTATCTATCTCTCGTTCTATATATATAACTTGTTCTAGCTCCCATTCTGTCTATCGATCTGTCTATGCTTCTTAATATCTCTATCTATTCTATATCTATTGCTTTGTATCTTTCTATCGATCTATATACATATATATCTTTCTATAAATCTCTCGTTTGATCTGTTTCTCTATCTCTTATTCTATCTCCCATTCTATCTATTGGTCTATAGGTCATTCTTTCCATCTTATCGTTTTTTTTAATCCATGTATTGTTCTATCAGTTGTTCTAATGTTTCTAATCAGTTGTGTTAAAGTTGTTCATTTCTATCTTTATATGTAATGTTATTTTCTTACCAATTATGATATAGCAGTACAACAAATGCTACCATGATGTGTAAATATTTTACAATTTAAATAAAATTTGTTCTCATATGTTGTTGTAGTGTCTGAATGCGGTGAGGACGGTTCAGTCTCTGGCGTGTCTGGATGAGGCCGATCACACGGTGGGCTTCTTGCTCCAGCTCTCTAACTTCTGCAAGGAGTGGCAGTTCCACCTGCCGCAGCTTCTGAGAGACGTACAGGTACTGTTTCACTACAGCTGGGGTCACTAAACAGGGGCTCGTGAGTCCAGGAAAAGATATTCAATCCAGCGTAACATTAAAATAAATCAAATCAAAGGCTGCAATTTAATTTAAGTATAGAGTCTGTTGCTCTTCAGAGTGAAGAGTGACACTGTTCATTTACACGCGTTCAACGTAAAATAGTGTTTAACATGCATTTAGGAATGCAGTGTGTGCTAAGTTAATTTTATGTACATTCACATTTGCGTCACTTCTAACGTTTTTGTGGACAAAAAGTTTTTTTGACCATTTTACTGATATTCTGCCAAAATAAAAACTTGAAGACTTCATGTCAAAAGCTCAAGAATTCGAAAGTTTGAAAGTGAATGAATTAATAATTATATGAATTGTAAATTGTAACTTATATGAATTGTCGTGTTATTTGGTTCCTGTAAAGAGTGAAAGTGTGAACACCTTAAAAAGTAACTATTTTCAGTGGCAGTGTAGTCTTTGTTATTAGTAGTGTAGTAGAAATATGAGACAGTGTTTAGTGACATGAAATGTATGAAAAAAATGTGCACTATTTTTTGGCCAGCCCATGCAGCCCTATAGAGCTTATGTAGCCCCGCCCCTTTTCAGCGCTGCGCTCGTTGTCTTTTGTCTTCCGGTCTGTATTTTCACAGCGATTTTGCGTGTTTATTAATGAACGGCTCGTTTTAAAATAATCCCGATCGACTGACATTTGTTAAGTCATCTGCTTTAAACATTACAGTCCTCATGATACCTTTCGTTAACTTTACATTAAGTAAATCCACTTAAAAAGCTAATTACTCCTGGACAGCAATGCCATAGAGATATACAGAGCGACTGCAAAACCAGAAGTTAAAAGACAATATTCTAAAGATGGCGGCGCCCTCGTTTCTCTGGTGCAGAAGGTCTATACTGGACATATAATTTAAAAAAAATTTAAAATCAATGAAACACTCACGAAAATAAGGTTTATTTGTGAGCTTTAGACATCAGAGAATCGTGAATATGCAATTGTGTCATTTAAATTATTGAAATATTAACTTAAAATAGAGCTGTTATGTCCCAGGGCTTTGTTTGTGATCCTCTGATCTACACAACAGTAATGATTTGTGTTTGTGTGTTTCAGGTGAATCTGTGCTATCTGTGTCAGACGTGTACGTACCTCCTTCACAGCAAGAAAATGCTGCACCATTACCTGCAGGTATGAGACCGTTAGAAGCGAAACACACATGATCTTTAGGCTACATCTCATTTCAAAACGCTCTCCGTCTACATTAGCGCTTTCCAAAAGTTTCTCATCCACACTGAAACGTGGGAAAACGCTAAACTCACCTTACTGCGCATGCGTGTAAACCCCCAGCTCACTGAGACGATACAGACGAAAACAAGACATAATCAAGTTATCACGCAATTCTTCTGGCAGAATCATTTTATTTAGCAAAATATCTCCCCATTCACTGATTGGGTCGAGGTCGCACTCACTCACCATTATCTGTTTGGTCTGAAACGCGACTGCTCTCATGTTTTGCCACAGGACAGCAAATGTGAGTACATTCTCTGTCATCTTTGCAGGACTGTGATATGAAGAGTGTACAAGGGAACATATTTTAGCAACCGTGTGAAAATGAATCGCACACAACAGGCACAATACAGCAGAAACATGAATATCTATGGGTTGAGTATGCGTCACATGACTAAACATGCGTCGTCGTGTGAAGAGATGAGTCCCAGATTAGGACCCCAGTAGTATGCCTGATCAAAAGCTGTTCTCGCGGATCTTAATGTAATCAGTCAAGCTTTAATTCGTGTAATAATCTTTTATTTTTATCCTGATTATTTATATTTACATTTACATTTACATTTAGTCATTTAGCAGACGCCTTTATCCAAGGCGACTTACAAATTAGGACTAAATTCAGCGAGTCATCATAAAGAGGCAAGAGCAACAACAACGCAGGAAGTGCTCAAAATACGAAGTTCAGGTATTATTCAGAGTAGCATAAGCCTGATAAGTGGTGTTTCGATGTGTGGTGTTTTTTTTTATTTTTTTTTATTTTTTTTATAAGGTTAAGTGCTCACGGAAGAGATTGGTTTTCAGCTGTTTTTTGAATGTTGTCAGGGATTCTGCATTCCGGATGAGGGTGGGGAGAGCGTTCCACCAGCATCTTTCACTTATATAGTTTAAGTGAAAGAAATTGCATTTTTAGGAATGCTTTGCGACATTGTTAATTGTTACTAAGCAATAAGGCATAATATATATATTTTTTAATTACAAGCATGTCATAATTAATTCATAAACAGAATTATGCTTAAGTATCATATTTGTTATCAAAGATTTTTATCGTAAAATATCGTAGATGGTGAAAAAAAAAAACGTTATCTCTAATCATTTCGGATAGCTGTATGCTATGCTACTATCTAAGCCAGCGGTTCCCAAACTTTTTTTCCTGCGCACCCCCTTCTATGTCTCAACCGGGTTGGCGCACCCCCAATCCCCACTTCAAAAAAATAAAGCAACAAAGCTTTGTTTTATCGCCATATAAAGACTCATGTTTAATCATGCGCAAATAACCAGAACACGCATGACAATAACAACATCAACAAAGTTTCAATATAATGCAACAAAGCTACGCACAAGCTTCCACTTTTAAGAGGACGAGTGACAGACACAGGCTCAGTAACAGAAAGCACGGTTATTTTCAGCTGCGTAATTTAGTTTTATTTAAAAACGAAATATTTTGTAACATTACACAGACATGTTTTAAGGTCACTTTTGATCCCTTTAATGCATCCTTACTGAAAAATACGAAAAAAAAACGTACTAAAACGTACTTACTAAAAAATTTTTTTGAACGGCAGTGTACATTTAGTTGGTCATTATTGCAATATAAACACTATCAGTGATCAACAAGGTATATCTTCATTTACCAGTCGAAGACGGAGCAACTTTCTGCTCTTATGTTTACTCTGTGCACTGTCAAGGGCTTCATCATATCTGTTGTGGTACCGGTCTTAGCAGCAATTATTCCACATCTTTAGGGTATTGTGTGTGTGTGCTCGCGTCCCATATGAGTATGTGCGTGGAGAGTTTGTGTGTGCTCGCGTTTCATATAAGTATGTGCGTGGAGAGTTTGTGTGTGTCCGCGCGCGCGTCTCATATGAGTGCGTGAGCGACTTTAGGCGTGTCGTTGTGCATTTCATATGTATTTGTTTTATCAAAAACTAATAAATTATAGTTTTTTTTTAATTTAAAATAAAAGGAAAAGGAATTTACAAAGGAAATGTTTACTATTCATGTTTTTGTTTTTTTTTTGTGTGGAAAAATCCCACTTAAAAAAACAGACCGCCATTACATTTTTCCTCTCGCGCACCCTCTGGTGGTAGCTCGCGTGTCCCAAAAGGGAGCAAATGTCCATACACCCCCATGTTAAAATGTCCGTTTTCACAGCATAAATTCATGTTTTTACAGGTTGGTCCCATGGACTTTTATTGTATTTTTCGATAGGTTCCGAGTGCCTGACAACTGTGAGGGGGGTGAATTTTTTTCTAACTCGTTAGTTTAGATCGTATTTAGATATAAAATGTATGACAAATAAGGGCGATTGACAGCTTGATTGACAGCTGATAACGAGCATAGGCTGCGCCGAGTGGAATTCCTGAAATTTGACGTTTCGGCCATGATCTGACACAACACATCATACCACCTCTGTATCCTTTCTGAACATTTGTATTGAAATATCGTACAAGATGGCGCCGCCCATACCCCCCATAAACGGCCTCAAAACCGTTCTTCAGAAAGTCTATGGGTGACGTCACAGACGCTTTGTCCATATTTTTTACAGTCTATGGTCCTAAGCTGGGACTCATCTCTTCACCACACCGGTTTCACAGTCCAAACTAGTGCGAAAACGGGCGGTTTCAAATGTATCCTCTTTGGAGAGCGTTTTCAAAAAGCTTAGCCGTCTCAGTGTGGACGGAAGGCCAAACCGGAGAGGAAAACATTAGTGTGGACAAGGCCTTAGTGTCTGTCTGTGCTCGATTGCTTTAATATGTCTGTTTGCCCAGGTTAAGAATGGGGAGGCGCTTCCTCAGGGGCCACACCCCCAGCGTGCCGCTCAGCTCGCCTCTAAAGAGCAGGTGGAGGGCGAGAGAGAAGAGGCGGAGTCTAAAGCACTGCAGGCGGTTCAGTGCAGCCTGTTAAAGATCCTCAGTAAAACACTGGCCACGTTACAGCACTTCACACCCGACTGCTGTCAGATATTACTGGACCAGGTACACACACACACACACACACACATCGTTCATAATCATGCCGAGATATTCATTCATATTCATGCATATATTGTGTGTGTGTTTTAGTCTATGGACCTGGCGGAGTACAGGACTCTGTTTGTGTTGAGTTTCACCACTCCTGCGTTTGACTCTGATGTGGCTCCGTCGTTCGGCACTCTGATGGCCACTATTAATGTGGCGCTGAGCATGCTGGGAGAGGTAGTGCTGCACTTTCCCCCTTTCTTCTCTTGTAGATCTTCATGTTATTTAAAGTGGTGATTTTGATTTGTTTTCTGTTTAGATTGAGAAGAAGAAAGAGCCGGTTGTCTCCTCTGAGGACACACAAGCACTGAAGTGAGCAGCAAACACCTGTGATACAGTCAGTCAGTCAGTCAGTCTGCTGTTGATCCTTCAGTTGGACTGCATCTCATCATCTCTCGGTCTCTGCTTCCAGGTCTTTGCTGATGTTCTCCATGGAGAACTGCTTCTACGTGTTGATCTCTCAGGCTGTCCGTTGTCTGAAGGATCCTTCAGTTTTGCCCAGAGACAAACAGAGACTCAAACAGGAGCTCAGCTCAGAGCTGGTGAGTTACTCGCCACAATCACTTCTTCAGATGGAGAAAGAAAATGGATGATTTAATAATAATAATACATTTTGTGACATATTTAAATTAATTATCTTTTTCCCTACAAATACCCTTTTATTTATTAGTTATGCTTATTTATTATTTATTTAACTAAATAAAAGTAAAATTAGTTAGACATCAAAATCAAATTTTCTGACAATTAAAGATTTTTTGTTTTGTGACATCTTCATTTATTCTATTGTATTAAAATGTTGTGGGTTATTATCACTGTAAAACCATAATCATCCTGTTTGGACTGTTTTCCCATTATTTTCTTTCAAGTTATGATCAGCATTAATTAAAGACCAATACATTTTCACTAAAGTGTTACAGTGCAAAATAGTCCTCAAAAATACAGTGGTCTTCAGTCTTTACTTGAAGAAAAAAAAATAATAAAAAAAAAAATTCTTTTGATTTTGGGGTGAATCAAATATTTAAAAATATGAATCATATTTTATGGCTAAAATATAACTTTTTTTCTTTTTTTTTTAAACAAAACCTACCATTCATTTGCTGTGAAAAAGAATCGTAAATTAACACAGCATTTGGCAAAAAATATATACATTAGAATTTTATATATATATATATAGAGAGAGAAGAGAGAGAGAGAAATTCTAATGTATATATTTTTTGCCAAATACTGTTCATTTACGGCTGTGAAATGAAATAGTGCGCGCATATATGTGCACACTCAAAGCCAGTCATATTTAGTAGCCTATTAAAATAATTTTTTCCCTTGGCCGGTCCTGGCTGAATGTGAACAATGCATTTCTCGCTCAAGATTTTTCCAGTCCGTTCCATCCTGTCTCTTCTGTTTTCCTTCAGAGTACACTATTGTCCACATTATTCCGGTTTTTCCGCCGAGGTTCCCCTTCCTCCCCAGCGAGCGGGCTGCTTCCCTCACCACAATCCAAACCCCCCCCACCAGGGTCCAAGGGTGCGCCGGAGGGCCAGGAGCCCTTCATCCAGCTGGTCCAAGCCTTCGTCCGGCACGTCCAGCGCTGATGCGCTCGCTGCCGCAAACCTCCTGCTCTGATGAGAGCGCAGTACTTGAAGAAGCTGATTCAGAGATCTGAATCACAGTGTAAGGGAAACTTGACAATGAATCAGTTTCAGTGATTCTGGCTTCATCGTCCATTTGGTGCCAAAGTTTGTTGCGTGACCTGGACTGCACAACAGGGCCTTTTCTATTTAAAACCGCTACCGTTCCTCATGAAGACACACATGGGACTGACAGAAGCTTTGAAAACGGTTAAAAACACATTTAAATGTTTTTTGTAGTTACATGTACAGTATATAATTTTGTCATAGCCGTTTGTATTAAACCTTTTTATTTCCCAGTTGCCATATATTTGTCTTATAACCATAATAAACTGCAATAGAGTAAAGATGAATATGGTCTGGCTTTTTGCATGGACGCTAAACTCGTGTGCTGGAAAATAAAGGGATATTAGTATATAGTAACTGAGGTTATAGGAAGTAAGATGTAATAAGGTTTTATGCATTGCATTAAAAAAATGCATGGGTATATTATAATTATAACTTCACACTTTTATGACATATAATGTATACATAATCTTGAACTAATGTATTAGTATAATACATTAAGAAACATCGATTAATAATAAACTGTATTTGTAAATATAAACCTAGATTAATAAATGCGGTCAAACTTATTGTAACATGATGCTATAAATCTTGAACATGAGGCTGGTTACTGTCTTTTATATTCATGTTTCATAACTGATATCTAGTAGTGTGGGTTCATTTTTTTTCTTTCAAATCATTACATTTTTGTAATGTATGTTATTTAGTATAATCCCGAGTGTCACTTTTTTTTTTGAATGAGGAAAATGTTATAAAAAATATGCTTTTTATAGTTTCGACACTGTTTTGCCAGTGAGATTTTGTGAATATGTAGCAAATGTCAAATGAAATCTAACTAAAAGTCTTGTAACAGTTTCATATTCAGTATTACAATATGAGAAGACTAGATTAACATCAAACCAGTTTCCCATTAAAGCACAGAGTCTTCTGAGGGTTTTATACATTTACTTGTATGACAGTCTGCTACATTAATGTACATGTACCACTCATTTACATCACTAGATTAGATGTTCACTAGAGTGAAAGTGAAGCAGGATGATAGAGCGTCACAGGATAGAGGCAGTGAACATGAGACTGCTTAAAAACATTCAAGGGAAACAGTATAAAACTAAAGTTTAAAATATTTACAGGAGAAAATCTTTTCCAATATTAAAAAAACATTCCCTTTACATGTTTAAATGCTTACTGTATATGTGCAAATACTTGCCCAAACTTCATCAGCGTACCTCAAAAATAAATTAAAAAGGCAAATGAAGAGGGCGAGGACATCGCTATAATGACATCGGTTGTGGGCGTGTCTAACAGCTGCAGTGGGAGGAGTTTCCACTGCATTCCGAGCTTCTGCCTGAACGCTGCGGTGGACTGGCCACACCCCTCAGTTGCTGACTGGTCACTGGCCATTCAGTGGGACGTCCTACAGAAACACAAAGGTAAAAAGACTTAGGAGACCTATTGAGATGCCAATCAATCAATCAATCAATCAAGTCCATGCAGAGCATCACATGCCTGAAAGAAAAATAAAAACTCCCCAGCAGCAAATGAAGGTCAGAACAGCAAAACATGGCATAAAAACCTCTTCATATGGGCTTTGGGGATTTTAAACAACTGCAAGCTGACACAGAACTGGAAAAAGGAGCATGCAGAGATCGTCATGCAAAGAAACAAATGGCCTTCACAAACGCACAACCCTCCATTAAACTGACCTTCCACCTGCAGACCCTTCAGCCCAAAAACATTCAGATAGTTGGACTGAAATACAGGTGAAATAAAGCACAGCAGACGGAGCATTAATACCAGGAGGAAAGGAGAGGGAAGAGAAGAAAACCCTTAAAACATATATATATATATATATATATATATATATATATATATATATATATATATATATATATATATATATATAGATCCAGGCAAATGTTCTTTACAAAGAGACATTCAAAGCAACGGAACAATTTGCTCAATTTTATTTTAGTGGTTCTTTTTACGTTTTTATGGGAAAGTAAAAAAAAATTAAAAAATAAAATAAAAGAGCAGCAAATTGCTAATTCTTTAAATAAATGTCATACTAAGTCCAAAAAAATTGTAAGAAATGGTAATGGAAAATATAAGTCTTTTTTGAAGGCTAGTTTTTTTTTTTTTTTGTTTACTGTATATGCCAATAAATTAATTCTGGCATTCAAAAATCAACAAAATCATACTTTGGGTCCAAAAATGTGTTTGCAATCATTATATTCTTTAATGTCACTCACGCACATGTATGTGTGGATGCATTATGCACATTTGGTTTCGGGTCAGAAAGATTGTTTTAATGTTTTTGAAAGTCTCTTCTGCTCACCAAGCCTGCATTTATTTGATAAAAAAATAAAAAAATAATTCAATTTAAAATAAGTGTTTCCTATGTGAATATATTTTAGAATGTAATTTATTCCTGTGATCAAAGCTGTATTTTCAGCATCATTACTCCAGTCTTCAGCGTCACATGATCCTTCAGAAATCATTCTAATATGATGATTTTCTGCTCAAGAAATATTTCTGATTATTATCAATGATGAAAACAGTTGTGATGCTTAATTTTTGTAAAAACCCTGATTCATATTTTTTCAGGATTCTTTGGTTTGGTTTATTGGGTCTTGGAAACACAAACGCACCTCCAGGTTTCCTCTGGCTCTCTTCAGCACGCCGTGAGTCAGAGACACTGCAGGAAACACAGGACACAAACATCAGCGCATTATTCCTCTAGATGAGTGAGTGTGTGAGTGTGTGTGAGTGTGAGCGTGAGCGTGTCTTACGCTGGTCGATGACGATGCGTTCCATGCCCTCTTTGAGCTGGTTGGTGGATCTCAGGCGTCTCACGGCTCCGCTCAGCATCCGCTCCTGCTGGGACAGGCGACTCTTCAGACGATTGATCTCACTCTTCAACAGATCATCCTGATGGGACACACACACACACACACACACACACACACACACAGGAACAGGACTTAGCACAGGACTGCTGGGAAAACAATTCAAATGCATCATAGTTTTAAAGAATGAGGGTTGATTTCTTATCTTATATTTTTATTTATTATGTTTATTATTAAAAAGTAAAATATATATATATTTATTTAATTTCACACCTTAATTATGGTCACATTTTATTGTATTTTTTTCTTCAGGATAGGAACACTTCACAAGGGATTTCATTATTTTATCCAAATAAATAAATAAATAAAAATAAACTTATTTATACAAAGTACACATGGTTTTGTGTTTTTTTGGTGGCCAGGTTGATTTATTATTTCATAAATATTTTTTTTAAAATAAGTTTAACAATTATTAACTTTTTAAGAGAATAGTATTTTATTACACACATAATTAAATAAATACATGTTAATGATTGGATTTCATGAATTTTGTCAGTTATCTTCCTTCATTACTCTGTAGTCATTATATTTAAGCTTCACATAACAACAGAAATCCCTTAGACGACTGTGTGTGTGTGTGCGTGTGTGCGCGTGTGTGTGTGTGTGTGTGTGTTACCTGTTGAGTGTGTGTGCCGTCTCCTGAGGGCAGTGAGACTCTCCAGAGTAGTTTGAGAAGTCGGGCGGCCTCCTCCAGGACCTGCTGCATGGTGTTGACGCCGCCAGAGAAGCTCTTCAGCTGATCCACAGCCTGACACACACCGCAGAAAACACATTCAGTGCTGAATCATGAGCCTAACAGACATGAGACTCAGTGTGTGTGTGTGTGTGTGTGTGTGTGTGTGTGTGTGTGTGTGTGTTCTCACCCTGCCGCAGTCATGTATCTGTGTGTCCAGATCCGCAGTGAGTCTCTTGGCTTCACTGATCTGTTTGCGCAGGGCGTTATAGTCCTCTATCAGACCCAGAACGTGCCGGCCTCGTCGGTCCGCCCACAGCCGGTGTCCCGGTACCAGCCGGGACGGAGCATGGGAACCAGAGTCCACTGAACTACCGCTGTCTGAACACAAACACAACTTCATGACCAACATGTGAAAATAAACATTTGATTTTCAGGGTTCATCAGCGAATTTCACAAAAAAAAAATCTTGTGGTCACATAAAAAAAAATCCAAATGAAGAAGAAAATTAAGTTTATTTCTAAGATCACAAGACCTCTTATTTTGTTCATTTAATTTTAGGACATACTCTTTAGATTCATCACTGCAATTTAAATCTGTTGATGAACTGATCAGCATCTTATTAAACATACAAATATGAGAGAAAAGACCAAGAAATGTACCATGTGCAGCACTAGACGCGTCTGTCTGTAAGTGAAGAACATCTGATTTACCAGCTTCATCTGAAAGAAAGAAAGACATTTGTTTTCATGAATTTGCCTGTACCAGTAACAACCATTTATTGAACCCTTCTGCAGCTTTGACGTGTTACAGTGGTTTAAACAAACCTTCACATGGTAAAACCACTGTAAGCCTCATTGCTTTATAAATAACACATTTCCCATAAAGACATCGAGTCTGATATTGGAGTTGGTGTGTGTGTACCTTGTTTATGCAGCAGGTAGTTGATGTTAATGGTTGATTTGTGGTCAGTGCGGGTCAGTAGCTGTTGTTCTAGTCTCTGTCTCAGTGTGGTGTTGATCTGGATGCTTCTCTCCAGCTGAACACGCAGTTGTCTGATCTCACCCAGCAGCTCGCTCATATCCACTGCTGAACCGCCCTCATAATCAGACCCACGGCCCTCTCCTACACACACACACACACACACACAGTTATGAGCTGTGTCTCAAACCTAGTGAGCATGTTCAGTGCATGTGAATGTACCTTTGTGAGTCTGCGTGGAGTTCTTCATGTGCTCTTGTACTTGTAGCTCCACACGCACGGTCTGCAAGACCTGCTGGGTGTCACACAGCTGCTGCCTCTGATGACTGTTCTCACACTGCAGCCTGAAACACACACACACACACACGCTCACATCAATGCATGCACAAACATATGATGTCCTTAGACAACATTATAATATTAAATCAGAACAATTAAGTTGCATTAACAACTGACTCACTCAATCAGAACAATAACTGCAATAACTGAGTCACTAGCTGAATCGGTCAGAACGCTTCCTGCATTAAAGGGTTAGTTTACGTAGGCTCACTATTGGCCGACGCTGGTCATGTGTGTGATGTGTGTGATGCGTGTGATGCTGACCAATAGTGAGCCTACGTTCTGACGTACATCCCAGAAGCGCTGCGCTGTTACACTACGTGAATTCACTCAGAGAAACACTGAAGAAAATGAATAGTTGAATAAAGTCATTATTTTTGTTTATTTATTTAGTTTTTTTTGCGCACAAAAAGTATTCTCGTCGCTTGATAAACTTATGGTTGAGCCACTGTAGTCACTTGGACTATTTTAACGATGTCTTTACTAACTTTTCTGGGCCGGCAAGTTTCGATCCCATAGAAGCCTATGGAGGAGTGATCCAGCTCTCAGATTTCATCAAAAATATCTTAATTTGTGTTCCGAACATGAACGAAAGTCTTAAAGGAGTGGAACAACATGAGGGTGAGTGATTACTGACAGAATACAAATGTTTGGGTGAACAAACCCTTTAACAACTAGGGATGTTGAATATGAACATTTTGGGCGATACCGATAATTATTTATATTTGAAAGCCGATATATTGGCCGATAAATCTAAATCCAACTTTTGATATGATTTTTTGAGAGCCTGATTACAAAAGCAAAAGTCTCACCATTATGACCCTGGATCACAAAACCAGTCATAAGTCGCACGAGTATATTTGTGGCAATAGCCAACAATACATTATATGGTTTTTCATATCAAAATTATTGATTTTTCTTTTATGCCAAAAATCATTAGGATATTAAGTAAAGATCATGTTCCGTGAAGATATTTTGTACATTTCCTACCGTAAATATATAAAACATTTATTTTTGTGAGTGAATGCAGCGAATCGCGAACATAAATGGAGAACTTTAAAGGCGATTTTCTCAATGTTTAGATTTTTTTTGCATCTTCTGATTCCAGATTTTCAAATAGTTGTATCTCGACAAAATAGTTGTATCTAACCCTAACCCAAACCATACATCAATGGAAAGCTTATTTATTCCGCTTTCAAGTGATGTATAAATCTCAATTTAAAAAAATTGACCCATGTGACTGGTTTTGTGGTCCAGGGTCACATATACAGTACAGTAGCCTATACTGAACCAGAGTAAGATTCCTTCACTTTAAAATTAATTTTACACTCCAATGGCCAAATAAAACCAAAGAAAAAATCTATTGCCTTGCAAAGAAATAATGCCTAAATGCAAACAAGTCAGTGGACAACACAAATAAAAATGCATGTGCAATAGATAAACAAAATGGAATAGACTACGAACAAACAATAATGAAATCATTTTAATTAAACCATATTGTTTATGAGAAAATAACATGAGAAAAATATGTCTAGTTATTATTTATAAGTCATCAATGATTTTTGTTTTTGAAAAAGGAAATAATATATTATCCATCGGCTTTAATATATCGGCCTAATTTTCTGATAATGATAACATTACAAATGAACATATATTGGCCATATATTGGCCGATATCGATATATTGTCCATCCCTATTAATAACCGAATCACTCACTAAAGATCAAACTGGACTCAAAGCTGGCTTATTAGCAGCTGAAAAATGCTGTAAAAGGTTTGAAAGATTTAAAATCGTTTAAATATTAACTGGCTGTTCGTAGTTGAAGACACTCATTTGTAAAGTAAATGGGGGTGTAGGAAACACTGATGTGCAATAAATAAAAAATTCAGGGACGACATAATGAGTGTGTGTGTGTAATATGAAACTCTTATTAGCCAGCCATACATTTACCTCCTGGATTACAAATAATTGCAATAATTAAAACAACTCATTACACAGGCCCTCTGAGAACGACACATGATACAAACCAAACACATCACATGATACTGGATCTCTGCTTTCTGCGGCTGATCTCTTTTATGGGAAACATATATATTTGTCTGTCGATGGATGTCCCGTATGAGGCTGTGTGTGAGTGTTACCTGTACAGGTTGTCCTGTAGTTGAGTTCTCTCTTGTTTGAGATTTTCACACTCGTTTCTGCTCATTTCCAGTTTAGCAGTTCGTCGGGCCAAGGTTTCCCTCAGGCGATCGTTCTCCTTCTGTTTATCTGTTTAATACACACACACACCTGTGACAACAGCTAAAAGATTACATCCAGTAGTAGTTTGAACAGATTAGACAGGGTATCTGCAGAGTTTTAAAAATCTAATTTAAGACCCTTTTAAGACCTGCACAAATAAAATAATTTCTGTACGTCCATTCAGAACAAAAAACAATCTCAAAATAAATCATGTATCTCAGATTTTTTTACTTAAACCAATACCAATACATCTGTGCCTGTTTAAGTATGTGCTAATATATATCAATACATCTAAATTAGAGCTCGATCGATTTTGAATTTTGCTGAAACTATATTAATGCGATTAAAGAAAGGCAATAAAAAGACTTTTATCTTATCTTAGTCTTTCCTTCCTATGACGGGGCAACCCAGAGAAACCACATTAGTTTACATTGAATTAAACACCAGAAATAGTTTGTGTTAATACCGATAGTAAACAGAATAAAATATTTTATGCATAATGCCGGACTTTTAATTATTAACAAGCCTGAAATACACCAGGACTCTTATTTTGAAATGCATACACTTTACTACTTCACGTTATACCATACTAATTTTGTTTTATCCTTTACAATATTTAAGACTTTACGGCCTTAAATTTGATGAAACTTAATTGAAGTCTTTTTCAGGACCCTTAGGGAGAGTGTGTTACCTCGTGCTCCCTGGTTGAGCTGCTCTTTGAGTGTGTGGTTTTGGGTCAGGAGGAAGTGAAGTTCACTGCTGATGTGAGCCTGATCCTCAGAACCGGCGATGAAGATGTTAGTGGCTGATGATCACACATATACATATTAAGTGATTTGAAGATATTAGGAGCGTTGCGAGCATCTTTAAACATGCAGTTAATTTGTAGGAGTTTGTGTGTGTTCACCTGAGTCTTTCTCAGCTTCCTGTAACTTTCTTTCTAACTGTTCTCGGAGTCTTTCATTGGTTCTGATGGTCTCTTCAAGACGCTGACGCAAAGCTCGGATCTCGTGCAGGTGTTCTGCTAACAGATCTACAAGAGAGAGAGAGAAAACAATGCACTTATGTATTATAATGTAAAAGATTTCTGGCTCTCAATAACATAAGCACATTGTAAGCACTCATTAACATTGTCCTAACCAAGAACACAACCCTTAGAATGTCATATGAAATAATAGTCAGTAAAATCCAACTTTTTTATTTATTTATTTGTAGCAAATTTGAAACATCAGGCTTTTATGGATCATATAGTCTAATATAATGAGAACATGGAGCTCATACTCGAGGAGGGGAAAAAAACAATTTTATTCAGACACAAACCGAGGTAAAAACATTACATTTGGTGCAGGTGTTATTTATATGTCCAAAAAATAAGATGAAATTCTAATAACTTGTAAATGTAAAACAATGAGATCTTTAGAACATAAAAAACTACTTGCATAAAATGCATATAAATATCAGTTATCACTTTTTATCTCCTAATAAAATGCCTTAATAGGAAGATTATATTTTTATTAGAGTTTTATGATGAAAGCTCTGAAGTTTTTATTGTCGGGGGACAAAACATATAATGCAATGTATTACAATGATGATTGACAGATGAACCAATAAACCTCCCTCAAAAGCCTGATGATCATATTTGATATTCACATTTCAACATGATTTTTCTAATAAAACGATGCAAAATGATGGATAATCAAGTTGCTTCAGTCCAGCAAGTGTTCATCTTGAAATATTACTGACAATATAAAATATATTCTTACGTTTACTTTTTAAAAATCAGTAAAGATTTCACAGCAACAAGTGAAACATGACCTGAAGGCTTATTAAATGCTAATGCTAGTAGATTGTGTACAAGTTTTTTCAGCTGTTTTGATCATGTTAGAGGACTTAGAAATTTGCATATCAAATACGATACAGTAAAAATAATGTTATACTAACTTATAATGTTTAGTTGTACAGTTATGCGGATTTTGGACCAATGAGAGCTCATTCTGGGCAGAGTTATCCGGTGTGAGCAACCAAAGGTCACAAGCAAACACACAGTGAGCTCTACCTGAGTTGATAGTCTTGCCCGCCGGCATGTTCTGCTGCTGCTGCTGCTCCTCCGGCTGTTTGTCTTCGGTCTGGTTCTGTGGGTTGTTCTCCAGGATGGAGCGTGTGAGGTCCAGTTCACTACGAAGTGTAGCGTTCAGCTCCTCGCTGCCTCTCAGCTGCTCCTGCAGACGCCCATTCTCCCACTGTAGCATTCGGACACTCCCCTCTCCAGCATCAGCCACGCCCCCTTCATCAGCCACGCCCCCAGACACCGGCCCCATATCTGTAAAAGCATCGCCATTGGTTGCCTTCCGGCCTGCAAGAGACAACAACAAAAAAGTCATTTACAAATGCACAAGAACAAACAAGATCCGTAAATTAGTTTTAATACAAAAAACTATAATAATACAGGAATAATTCCTGTATTATTTTAATTTAATACTGTGAAGCTGCTTTGCTACAATCTGTATTGTGAAAAGCGCTATACAAATAAACTTGACTTGATCAAAGCTGAATTTTCAGCATCATTACTCCAGTCTTCAGTGTCACATGATCCTTCAAAAATCATTCTAATAAGCTGATTTTCTCAATAAACATTGATTATTAATATTTATTGTCTTTTTATTATTATTATTGTTTTTGTTGAAAACGGTTGGGCTGCTTCATATTTTCATATTTTTGTGGAAACTGTGATACATTTTTTTCCAGAATTATTTGATGAATAAAAAGTTCAAATGTTTTTACTGTCACTTTTGTACATTTAATAGCTGAATAAAAGTTTTAATTTCTGTCCAAAAAAACCTTACTTTTACTAAAACTTAATAGAAATATTTAAGAATACAATAATGACAAAAGTGAAAACAACAAATAATTAAAATGTTAAGTAAACTGAAAATATGAATAAATTCTATATTAGTATATGAATAATACTAAAATAACACTGTTTTAAACATCAAATTCTGTTACTTATCCATAACCTATAATTCAAGACAACAAGGCACCACTTATATGAAGAACAGGGCAGTCAAGAAGAGAGTAACACTTGGTTTTTACCTTCCTCTTTGGTGGCTTTTAGCACCTTCCTCCATCTGCTACGAGAGATGGCATTATGGGCCATAATTTGTTCACTCATGTTCAAAGCTGAGCTACTGTTAACCTAGACCTGGTCTCACTATAACACCAGATCTCAGTATAACTGTAATCCAGTAGACTACCACAAATTAGGCTTTTACGAACATGTATACGGTCTGAATGACAATTAAGCATCACTCAACTCGCCTATAAGAACGTTAGCACTAAACAAACTGCAAAGACGGTGTAGTCCATCCCGCGTTCACGGAGTACATCTCCAATCTCTCCCATCTATTGTGTCCCAGCTGCAAGGAAACCTGAACCAGGCTGTTCTGAAGAGAGATCAGGAGTAACAAACTCCTTCTGTTTACTAGTGTAATGCTATGAGAGTTAGTCCATCATCTTGTGCTGATGCCTTTACTAAAGAGCATAATCTATCCGTTTGCATGATACTAAACACTCAACACACAGCAACACACATGCTCAGGGCTCTGAACAGCTCTCAGGAGGGCAGAGGAGAAAACTGAATAATGCATCTCTAAGGACCTGTAACGGGACACCAGCCTCAGCTTCTGCCGTTTCACTTCATGACTCGAAATACTTAAGCTGACAGAAACGCAGATTAGGGCTGGGTGGTATATCGAATTTGTACGATATACTCATATATATTTTATAAACGATATAGGATGAGGCGACACCGTTTATATCGATATACAGTAGTTTGATTATAGCAGAGGACAGAGTGAGCTGCTGCGCATGAACCAATTTGTCTTAAACAGGAAGTCTTATTTTAAGGCAGTAAAAGTAACTTGTGAGATATAGTTAACGTGTATAGCTTAATGTGGCTTGTCCCGTCAGATACCCAAACCTGACCCGACTGGACCTGTTGACTGATTTGGCCGCTGCTCCGTTACTTTCATTCATTCATTTACTTATTTATTATTACTTTATATTATTGCCTGCCTGATGTACACAAGTTATTTCTGAGTTCGGCTTTCAATTGTGAGCAGTGGGTTGGAAAAATAAACGTGATAGCTCAATAAAAGTTTAAATCGATAGCCTAATAAATCGTGTATTTGAAAAAGAAAAGCCCTGCATCTCACATCTATAAGATGGATTTCTGTGTGCGATTACAAACGTTTGTTCCTTTTCTACGCATGTTTCTCAAAAATGCAACGTGGAAGTACGTGATGAAGTGTTGAAATGCCAATTCTGATGTTAGTTGAGATACAATCAAGTGCATTTACTAACAAATGAAATGCCTTTATACCTGATGAGGTGAGTGTTACCTGTGTGAATTCTGCTGGGGGTCTGCCTGCGCCGAGCAGGGGGGCTGTCCTGGAAGGATGAGGTGCCATCATTGGACAGTCTGTCACTCATCTCGGAGTCTGAGCACTGATCCATTCTCTGAACTTGCATTCGCAGTTGATGTTGCAGAGCTTGGATGAGCCGGTCTTTCTCCTGTAGTTTTGCAGAGAGCCTGTAAGACACACAAATAATTACAGACAGAACGAAACTGTCTTAGAAAAAGAAAAAAAAAGAGGGACTAAAACTAACCACTAATCAACACACCAATACCACACAAGACAATATAAGGAAATAAGGCTGTGAAAGAGTAAGGATTAATCCCAAATCCAATACTTTTACTTACTACTATATATGCATTAACTTTAGCTTTGTGGCATATAGTACATGAGCAAAAATAGTTTTATGTTCACTTTAAACCTGCTGTTGCCAAATAACATACTTAATCTACACTAAACACTACCCTTCAAAAGTTTAGGGTTTAATGTTTTAGAAAGAAGTCTTTTCTGCTCATCAAGGCTGCATTTATTTGATAAAAAAAAAATATTGTGAAATATTATTACAATTTAAAATAACTGTTTTCTATGCAAATATATTTTAAAATGTAATTTATTCCTGTGATCAAAGCTGAATTTTCAGCATCATTACTCGTCTTCAGTGTCACATGATCCTTCAGAAATCATTCTAATATGATGATTTGCTGCACAAGAAACATTTCTGATTATTATTAATGTTGAAAATAGTTGTGCTGCTTCATATTTGTGTGGAGATCATTTTTAATTCAGGATTATTTGATGAATAGAAAGTTTTTTATTTGAAGCATTTATTTGAAATAGAAATTACTTTATAAAGGTCTCTGTTATTTTAAATCAAATTTAATGCATACTTGCTGAGTAAAAGCTTTCATTTCTTTTGAAAGGTAGTGTAATTTGGGACAGATTAATCAGAAACTTGCATACTATACAGTATGAATATTATATGAATTGGGGATGAAGCCTAAATCTGGCTGTGAAGACCGCCACCCAAAGAGAAAATACAAAACAAAATCTTCAATTACTCCAAGAAAGGTTTCACTGCAGAGATCACACACACTGCACTGCACACGGGCCACAGCAGGGCAGCACTCACAGGTCAATGTAATGCTGTGTACTAATGGCAAGATTCTGGTTCTGTCTGCACAAATAAACCATCTGTAGCTGCTGCTGTTCTCTGTCGCCCTCTAGCTGAGAGCGCAGGTACTGCAGCTCCTCCAACACACACTCACAATCACTGTCAGGAGGAAGCCAAAGACTACAGCATCACACACAAGCTGGATTAATGAGTAATAGTAGCTACAGACTCAAGTGAAAACTACAGCACAAGCATATGCATACTAATACTGTTTTCATTTATCATCAACTACATAATACTTGTGTGTGCTTGCAAATAAAGCTCATTCTGATTCTGAAGAGTCCTCCTTGAGACTTTAGTATTTGTTAGATCGCAGGGCATCGTTCTTAGCATATATAAAAGCAGAAAGCGGTTCTCACCTGAGCTTCATTTCTGACTCCGCTCCCTCCTCATTATCCATACCAGGCCCTCCTGTAGAAACTAAAGGAAAACAGAAAACGCATATAAAAGTGTTTCAGTTTTAGTTATTTTAGTAAAGTTAAATTAAATGAAAATCAGAAATCCTGCTTTATATTTTAATTTTTCTTTTATTTCAGTTATTACAAGTAGCAAAACTGTTTGATTTTTTTTATTTATTAAAAACTCTCAGATACTGAAAGCACTTTTTGCTTATGTGTTTTGCCTTGTATGTTTCAAAGCTTTACTTAGTCAGTTAATAATTCCTAACATACAATTGTTTTTTTTTATTATTAATTCATAGTTATTTTAAAAAATAACTTACAATTATATAAGTAATTTAATAAAAATTCAAAAATGTACTTGATATTAAAAGTCAAGATTTGGGATCGGATCATGAGGTGCATAGTTACTCTGTTTTTGTGTATACTACTTACCCTGCTCTAGTTTCTCCAGCAGGCTCAGACTGCGGTCCAGCTGCTCTCTGAGCTGGAGACCCTGGTCAGAGTGCATGTCACTGGGTTGGAATAACTCCTCTAGAGCGCCTCTGAGCTCCTGCAACTGTTTACGCTGTTCCACACCCAAACCACGAGACACACGGATCTGTTCCCGCAGCTCACACAACTCCCGGGCCTGAGACTGGACCAGAGACTCAATTCTGCAGAGAGAGAGAGACGATTACATTTAACAAATAGGTAACACTTTACAATAAGGTTTCATTATATGAGTTAACATGATGTAAGAATAAAAATTATTTCTAAAGCATTTATTAATCTCAGTAAATTGCAGCATTTATTCATATATTATTCAAATCAAAAGTTGTATCTGTTCATATTATTTAATGGAACTAAGCTAACATGAACACATTTTTTTTTAAATTTTTTTAATTAACTAATGTTGTATACTGTTATACTGTAACAAATGTATTGCTCATTGTTAGTTAAAGGCATTGTTCACCCAAAAATCTAAATTCTATCATCATTTACTCAGTCTAATGTCGTTTTAACCTATTAGAAATACGAATTAAGATATTTTTAATGAAACCTGAGAAGTTTCTTTTCCTTCATTAAAAGGAACACGCCGACTTTTGGGACTTTACAAATAACAAGGTCACATGAGATACAGCCATCTTCTAACCAGTAGTAGCAGTGCTTCGGCCTTCTGAGAATATAGCTCCCAGTATGTATATGGTTAGAAGATGGCTGTGTCTCATGTGACCTTGTTATTTGTACACAATGTGACTATAGAAATCACAACATGTAAATAGGAAAAAGTTGGCGTTATTTTGTCACTTATTGGGAGCAGTATGCTAGCTGGAGCCATTTACCTCCAGTCTTTCTGCTAAGCTAGGCTAGCGGTGGGTGCTTCAGACAGAGTTACGGTACGCACAGAGATGAGAAGGGTGTGTATGGACTTATCTAACTCAGATACGATGAATAAGCCCCCAAAAGTCGGCGTGTTCCTTTAAAGGTCCAGGTAACCAACCATTGAAGATTCAAAAAGGTCATAAAGGCATCATAAAATTAAGTGATATGAATCAAGCAGTTTAAACCAAGCCTGGAAAGAAGATACAATTGCTTTATATAATGAACAGATTTAATTGAACCTTTTATCTACATCTAAACAATGATCGACACACATTCCTGCACATATTGTAAACACTTGTACATGCCGTATGTGATCCGCTCTATGTATGTGAGTGTATATGTGCATAAAAAACCTCAATTAAATCTGTTGGACTTGGATTAAAATGCTTGATTCAAATAGATTCATATTAGAACGTCTTTATGAACTTTTTGGATCTTCTATGTTTTGGTTAATTAGACATTCAAAATGGAAGAACAGAAACCTCTCAGGTTTCATTTGAAAATTTGTGTTTCAAAGCTTAACCAAAGTCTTATGGGTTTGGAACAACATGAGGTTGAGCAAATTATGACAATTTTCATTTTTGGGTGAAATATCCCTTTAATGCAAGTACAGTACAGGCCAAAAGTTTGGAAACATTACTATTTTTAATGTTTTTGAAAGAAGTTTCTTCTGCTCATCAAGCCTGCATTTATTTGATCAAAAATACAGAATTTTTTTTTAATATTGCGATATATTATTACAATTTAAAAGAATTGGTTTTCAATTTATTATACTAGATAATAGATTTCTATTTTTAAAACATTTGCTGCTTTTTTTTTTTTACTTTTTATTCATCAAAGTATCCTAAAAAAGTATCACAGGTTATGAAAAAATATTAGGCAGCAGAACTGTTTCCAACTTTCATAATGAATCATCATATTAGAATGATTTCTAAAGGATCATGTGATAGACTGGAGTAATGATCCTGAAAATTCAGCTTTGCATCACAGAAATAAATGATAATTTAAAGTATAATAAATTGAAAACCAATTATTTTAAATAGTAATAATATATCACAATATTTAAAAAAAATTCTGTATTTTTGATCAAATAAATGCAGGCTTGATGAGCAGAAGAAACTTCTTTCAAAAACATTAAAAATAGTAATGTTTCCAAACTTTTGGCCTGTACTGTATATGCATTAACTAATGTTAACATATTGTAAAGTGTTACATATAAATAAACCACAAGATGAAGAATAAATCCCGATGAAGGTTACCTGGACGGAGAGCCTGGTTGGCTGGCTCTGTTCAGGCTTTTCTCTTTCTCCAGCTCAGAGTTCAGTTGGGCGATTTGAGCCTTCATGATCTTCGTATCCTCATCTTCTTCACCTGCTGTGGGGTCAGAGGTCACACTCAGGAGCTCAGATGACAAAGACTTCTTCCGCAGCTGTCTCTGGAGGTGCTGGATGACTTTGTGTTGTCCTTCGATCTGTGACCTGAGCTGCTGGATGTGCATGGTGGGGTCGGCATGATAGTCGGAGAGTCGAGGTGAACTCAGGCCAGGAGAACTGGGGTACGAGGGGCTTGATGCGGTAATGTCAGGAGAAAATCGGTCCCGAGTGCCCGTGAGGACAGGAGACAGAGAAGGAACCAACCGCAAAACACCGTCCACATCTGATAGTGACATCAAAACAAACAGAGGACAAAGAAAAATAGACTTACATTAATAACAGGAAGGAGATGCAGTGCTCAGAGAAAGACGCCATATTAGTTACATTATTAAAACAGGGATATAACATGGTTTGGTCATGCGGAGGAAGTGATGCAAACCTTATGCAAACCATGTTAAAGAACACACGTACATGCTGACAAACATAAAACCAAGGTTTAAAGAAAAGTGCACTGAAATGTTTTATTCTGTCATTGTTTACTCACCCTCGTGACATTTACCCTTAGGAAAAAAACAGCACTCATTCTGCTAAATGCTTGTGTTACACGGGGTAAAGAAAGTCATGGTTTGGAACGATATTAGAAGTGAGTAAATAATTGGAAACACTTTACAATAAGGTCCCATTAGTTAATGCATTAACTAACATTATCTAACAATGAGCAATGTATCTGTTGTAGTTTTTATTAATCTTTGTTAACTTAAGTAAAAATACAATTTACATTGTAATTTCATGTTTTCTCAGGTCCATTAAATATTATTTACAGATTCATCTTTTGATTTTAATAATGTATTAGTAAATGACTGAATGTTGAAATCAACATTAAGATTAATAAATGCTTTAGAAGAACTCATGTTAACTAATGCAGTTAACAAACAGAACCTTGTTTTAAAGTGTTAGCAAATAATAATATTATTTTCAGTTCTTTACATCATCTCTAAACGTGATCACCATAAACGTGAGCATGCAGTCAGTAACAGTTTGCAAACCATGGATTATCAATAGAGAGAAGAGATTCTGAAATTCCCTTTCCATGCAGAAACCCTGACATGCAGTCTTATTAAAACAAAGTGTTTTCCCCCTGTCTACCTGTGCTACTGCCCTCCACCTCCGTCTCACTCCTTCCACTTGTTTCGTACCCGAGGTCCTGTGCCTCCACCTGCACCCCTTTATCATCTCGTTCACCAGGGGGCGCTAGAGCACACAGGCAGGGTTGAGAACAGTAGTCCCCAGACAGACAAACACAACATTTTCCTGTAACATAATGCCTGCGGTATCATATTTGATATGCTAATTTCGAAGGCCTCTGCATTATCAAAACTTTACTAAACTGTTGTACACAATGTTCTGTCTTCTGATTGCTAGTTTATACTTTTTAGTAAGTAAAAAGCCTTTTAGTATAATTGTAAAATCCTTCAGGTCGTGGTCTTTTTGCTGTGAAATCTTTCACAATTTTTATGAAGTAAATGTAAGAATACTTTTATATTGTTAGTAATATTTCAAAATGAACACTTGCTGGACTTTTATTTTTAGAAAAATCATGATAAACTGTAAGTATCAAATATGATCTATCAGGCTTTTGAGAAACATTTATTTATCTCTCAATCATCATTGTATTTGCATTGCATTATGTTTTGCCCCATACAATTAAAATTTCAGAGCTTTCATCATAAAAATATCATCTTACTAAGACATTATTTGGAGATACAACTGATTACAACTGATTTTTATATGCGTTTTAAGTAATCTGTTATACTATTAAGATCTCATTGATTTACATCACAAGCTATCAGAATTTCATCTTACCTTTTGTCCATTTAAATATCAGCAACTAGACAAATTGCATATTTTTGCTCAGGCCTCTAAATATAATGTAGGTGTTCTTTTTCCTCTGAGAATGAGCTCCATATTCTCACTATACTTTATATATAAGCCGCCTGATGTATCAAATTTGATATTCAACAAAAAAGCACATATGCAAAAAAATTTTAAACAAGCAAGTTTCAGCATCTTTTATATTAAACTGACTGTGTTTTTCTCACCTTTGTGCTGATCAGATTGTTTGTCCTTGTTAGAGCTGTGCAAAGCGATGATCGACTGAGCAATCTCCAGTTTCTCCTCTAATTTCCGGCATGCCCTCTGCCTCTCCTTTAGGGCCTTCTGTAAACCTTCGACATGGCCGTTCCTCTCCAGACTTTCATTTCCAGGTGCATCTCCATCTCCTAAACTTCTGCCACGCCCACTAAGCTCTTTCTCGAATTCGGTCATTTTCTGAGCACGCTCAGTATGAATCTGAAGAAGCATCAAGAGGTTCTTATGAAGATCCTGGTGTGAAGAGACAGATTCCAGAACATTCTGTTGCTGTAATGATTTGGAGCTCTCCAGGTTCTGAATGGGCGTGCTCGTCTTTTGTTGGCGTTTCCCAGTGCAGACTGGGTCATTCAGAGACTCTCTCTCCAGCAGAGCACGCTGAAGCCTCTCCAGCCATTGCTGCAACATTGAATCGGACAAGTTCTCCACATTAGACTGGTTCGGTTTCGAACAAACGTCTGCAAGAGACTGGACCGCGCCTTCAGCAGCTCTAATGCATTCACATAGACAGTCAGTCAACTGTTGCTTTTGCCATGAGGGAACCTTTCCTTCCTGCGATCCGGGAGTGTAATTCCCCTCCAGACCTACAGGTGTGCTGTTGTGCATGGCAGCGATAGTTGCACTCAACTTTTTAACAGCTGCTTCTGAAGTCCAGAGCTTCTCCTGCAGCTCTGCATTCGACTTGCACTGCTGCAACAGTGACTCCTGCATTGTGTCCACTTGTCGTCGTAGGTCAGAATCAGGTCCGGGTGTCGGACCAACCTCTGGGATTTGAGGGACTCTTGACCTGTCGTCACTATGCTGAGAAGTTCTGACCTGTCGAATCAAGTCCTCCAGCCTCTCAAAAAGAATCTTTGGGTCTGCTTGCCCAGGGATTTGGTCTATTTGGCTGCTTGTGGTGTCTACATTTTGGAGTGATGTGATGGCAGACTCCGCTGTGTTTAGGCAGTCCAAGAGCTGAGCATTGAGTCGGTCTTTCTCCTCAACAGCCTTCTGAAGTTCTGCACACTGACGCTGTACCGATACATCTCCTGTTTGACCGATTCCACACTCAGAGTCCAGGCTGCAAGCAGTCAGGTACGCAATAGTGGACTCTGCCGCTTGCAGGGCTTCCAGGTACTCTCGGTTGAGCTTGTCCTTCTCCTGTAGCTCCGCCTGTAGCTCGTCCCATTCCTGGACTTGTTGCCTCAGGCGGGAGATTAGCTCCTCTTTCTCCTGGCATTCCTGATTCAGCAACTCTAACTGCGCCATGAGCTCGGATTCCAGATCCTGGTCTGCGTTCTGTCTGATGTTAGTTTTCTGTTTTGTTCCAGTGGTTGGACTCAGCCTAGCATCGTCAATATGGTCTAGTTCAAGGTGTCCGTGCTGAGCTGAGCTCGAAGACATCTTGCTGTCAGTGCTGTAATCAGACTCCTCCGCACCAGTCAGGTCTTTGCTCCTGAGGCGAACGTGGTCTGAAGTCACCTCACTCAGATCCTCAGAACTCTGCCCAGAACTCCTACTGGGATTCACAGGTACTGGTAGCCGAGATTTTAAATTCACCTGAAACAAAGAACATTATTTTACTGATAAGATACTTTTGAAAAGACAAAGAAGCAGTGAAATCAGGTTTGGATGCATCTCCACACTAGAAGCAATAAGAAATGGGTAGAAGGGCCGTACTTCATGTAGTCCGCCACACTTTTGCCGTACTAGATAAAGCTTAGGGCTGGTAATTGGAAGGTTGCTTGTTCCATCCTTGCAAGCATTGAGCCATCACTATTTTGTCTTTGACTTCAAGTTGCTTCAGTGGGCTTGTCCATTTTCTGAGCGCTCTCAGTATTGATTTGAAGCATCATAAATAGATTCTTATGAAGATTCAGGCAGAATTGCTTCTTGCCGGGTTTGAACCTACAACCTTTTTGGTTACCAACCATTACACCACACATCCCCCCCTTATTCCAGTAGCATAAGTGTAAGTTGTTTGATTGATACTCACTGAATGTCTGGCCACGTGCTGCTTCTGATTCTTGTTGGGTTTGGTGCTTTGGCCCTGCCTTCTTTTTTCATCTTTCTCCTCCATTTCTTTCCTTTCTCTATGTTTGTTCTCTTTCTCCAGTGTGCTGGCAATTCTCTGAGAATCTTTACGGTCTTTTTGCTTCCTTTCCATGTTGCTGGCCATGCTGACCATAATCTCAGGGTAGAATTGACTTCCAGCATCAGAGGCAGAGTTTCGCTGCAGCTGCTCTTTTAGCATTCGAATGATCTTTCGGTGACCTCTGGCTTCTGAGCGAAGCACTTTCACAGTTTGGTGCAAGTCTCCATGGCTATCGCTTTCTCCAGAACTCTCTGCGCTTTCTTTGGACTCAGTGGCGTTTTCCTCCTTCAAAAGTCCACGGAGTTCAGATGCTTCTGAGCGGAGTTTGGCCACTTGCTCCCTACAGATTTCAGCAGTTAAGGGTTTGATGGGTTTTTAAAGTTTTGATTTGATATAAAAACCAAAGCTACTGTGTGAATACCTAGTTAGCCTGAACATACCTGAGTTGAGAGACTGACTCCGCCTCACAGTCTGTGAGAAGCGTTTGTAATTCTGCTGTTTCAGATTCGTCCCTGAGGAATCTGGACATGGGTGGTACTGCACCTTGCTCTCTCGGTGATTGCTGATTACTTTCACTGGAATCTTCTGGAGAACGATCTCCCTCATCACATATCTCCTTAGAGATCAACAACACACGGGACAACATTAAATACAAAAACAAGACCACTGTGAGGTTTCCAGATGAGTGCAAAAGTAAAATTCAGAGCTGAAGATCAAGATAACAGTAGATTAATACAAAACAGACTGATTCTGTCTCTTACCTTCATGTTTGGAGGCATTAGTCTTGCATCATCTTTAGCGGTAGGTGGCTGCTCTCTCTGTGGTTGCTACAGTAATGGGATGTTTGGTGACACATGACTTAACAACACAAAATGCCATAATGGAACAGAATATAAAGAAATCACACAGTAACGGTAGGATGGGTGGCTGCAGGTGATCATGGGTAAGAAAATAAGCCAGAAGGACAGAGAGAGGAGATAACAGGGGTTAGCGGGGACGGAAGAGAGAGACAAAAGAGAGACAGAGAGAGAGAGAGAGAGAAAAAAAGAGAGAAAGAGGAAAAAGAGAGAACTAGAGGGAGAATAAACTACCGCGGACACATGCATAAACACCCATTCAGCAGACATGTTACAGACACTAACTTCTATTAAAAGCCTAACCTACAGCTTACTAATGTTAGTAACTAGAAACTCATCTACAGACATGAGGTCAATCATAAACGGAACACGAAAGTGCAAAATCAGAAGATTCCTGCTTTCACAATGGCATCAAAACAAATTTCAGCTTTGCACAAACATATTCCAAATTACGAAACAATTACCGGAAAATGCATTTCTAAGACTTTAATACCTTGGTAGGTGTTGAGAGGTTGATAAGGTCTGGTTCTTTCTGAGAGTCTCTTAGATCGTTACCCTTAATGTCATTCTCCATCAGTACCACCCTCTTCTGTAGTTCGGCATTTACTGCCTGGAGCTCTAAGACCTGAAAGTGAGAGTAAAATGCAAATTTAAATAATCATCAAACTTTGTTTGACAAAAGTAGTACTTATTGGTTAGGCACGCACCTTTATTCTGAGTTGTTCTACAGTCAAGTGCTGGAGCTCCTCCTCTGGCCCCTCCCCCACACATATACTCATATAGGACGTCTGCTCGCCAATCAAACTCAGCGTGTCCACTAAAATCATCAGATTAATTAGCATATAGATCATATAACGATGAGTTCAAAGGCCTAATACTCAGTAATGAACTAACAAAACTAATTTAATTAAATAATGGGCAAATTATATAAATGGGTATATACGTACCAGAATCGTTGGCCTGTCCAACCCCTCCTCCTCGGTTCTGGATCTGCCCTAGTCGTGCTTGAAGAGAAGTGTTCCAGCGCTGAGCTTCCTCCAGTGCGTCACGCATGCTCTCTAACTCTGAAGGGTTCGAACCTGCACACATGTATATACACATTCAGTTAGTGGCATTGCAAACACTATATATTTCATGAAAACCTGCACACACGTATATATACACATTCAGTTAGTGGCATTGCAAACACTATATATTTCATGAAAACCTGCACACACGTATATATACACATTCAGTTAGTGGCATTGCAAACACTATATATTTCATGAAAACCTGCACACACGTATATATACACATTCAGTTAGTGGCATTGCAAACACTATATATTTCATGAAAACCTGCACACACGTATATATACACATTCAGTCAGTGGCATTGCAAACACTATATATTTCATGAAAACCTGCACACACGTATATATACACATTCAGTTAGTGGCATTGCAAACACTATATATTTCATGAATGTGCATCACCCTAATATTTACAAAAAAAATGTTTGGCCTTTGTATTATTTATAGGACAGCTGAGAAAACAAAACACAAGATATTATAAGGAGAATGGGAGTGTGCATAATCAGGATATGACAAACCGAATTTGTGCAATAGCATATTATTTGCATTAATCATGGCTCTGATATTCTCTGCATATTTAGTTTAGTTTAGTTTTCAGGTACAGAAATAAAGAAATCAAATGTAAAATCTATTCTTCATTGTATAAATTAAATTTACATTAATCCTTACTAAAGTTACAAAAGTTTAGTCAAGAGTAGTGAGTGACTTTTTGTCTTTTGTTATTTGATTACCATTAAAACAGACAGCAGCGAAGCAGGACTATTAGGCTGCTGCCATTTTTAGTTGCATGGATACTGTTACACAAGCGTTTTATTTCTCAACTATCTGCGTTAATTCAAGACATTAATTCAAGAACAGACTATGTTCAAAGGGATACTCACCAAGACGGGGATTTTGATATAATTTTGTGTGAAAAAAACATTCACAAAGACACCATGACGACCTTATTGTCGAGCCCTGCTGTATTTTGTATGCGTTTCATTTTGTTTTAGCAAGTATTTAATTATTTAACAACAGACATTATACAGCTCAGTGCCTTCAGACAGTTAATTAATAAACCATTGGTTTGTTATATCGGCCTTTTTCATGCTACTTTGCCGATAAATAGGTGCATCTCTACCTCCAAGCATACAAACTACATTGTGAGTAGAGAGCTACAGTGAGACCTGGGTTGGGAGGAAATTAATCGGGTGCATTTGTTTCAGTTTTGTGAGTGTGCGCAGAGAGATGACAGACAAATAGAATAAAACAAATTCAATTTGGATCAAATTCAAAACTATGTAGTGGGAATGAACAAGTTAATGGGATAGTTCACCCAAAAAGGAAAATTCTGTCATCATTTACTCACCCCCAAATGTTGTTCCAAACCTGTATGAATTTCTTTCTTCTGCTGAACACAAAAGAAGTTATTTTGTTGATAAACAGTTGATGGGCCCCATTGACTTCCATAGATTTTTTTTCAACTGTTTGGTTACTAACATTTTTCAAAATATCTTAATTTATGTGGGTGAACTTTTGGGTTTTTGTGTAAACTATCCCTTTAAAATGATCAAATAAAGATTTTTTCCTGATACACTCGCATACAAAATCTAAACCTGTAGGTGTTTTTGTTTTTTATCCCCTGATGGTTAGAGAGGGCATCGCAATGGCAACTATCCCACAAGGCAGATGGGCACAAGAGGATTATAGGTAAACAGAGCAGAAACACAGACCAGGGCATTCAGGTTTTTTTTTTTTTTCAGCATTCAGTGCCATTCAACACTGTTTATATGAAAACGCATGAACTTACAAGAATAAAGTGAGCATATGAGGATGTAATGACCGTTTTGAAGGTTAGTGGATAGGAAAGTTTCTCATTAGTATTTGTATATATCTTGTATATGTTTATACAAATATATACGTTTACAAATAAATAAACAGTCTGAATAAGTGAAGGCATATATGTGTGCAGAGGCAGGGTGGGGTGAATTTAGTAGTGTTTTAGTGTTGATGAGCCACACAGACAGTTAAAACACTTTTATTAGAAAGAATATTTTTTCTATAAATAAATAACATCACAGATGAATGAATGAAAGAATGAATGAACAGAGCAACAAACAGACAGAAAAAAAAACAGATGAACTGATGAAAAAAGCACAGAGGATGGCAGGAAAAAAATGTCCAAAAAGGACAAAGAAAGTTGAAAAACAGAAACAAACATACAAGCATATGAGAAGAAAGAGAAATGCAAGCTTTCATATGAATAAAAAAGGACAGTTATGTGGAGATGGATGATGTAGAATCTGGATGTGATGTTATTGTGTGTTCAGCTTTACACCAGAGGCAGGGCTGATATATAAAAGCCACACAGAAAGTCAAGCCAAAGCCTTTGACTGGCTTTAGCCCTGCATCATTGCTGCCTGGACAAACTAAAAGGTTCTGACTCTCTGTTTGGTATTTTGGGTGACTATATTTAAAGCATGAGATCTGATTGGTTGTCAGCACTCTCTGGCTGTACTGCACCTTCTCTCTGTTTGGCTCTCTGGATCTCTTTCTCTAGCTGATCTCTCAGCTCCGTGTTCATCTGGACGCCACTTTCTAGCTGCTGTCTGAGGAGTGAAACAGCTGTGAGCTCCAACTGCAGTGCCTGCAGCCTCTCAACACTGAAACAAGACAACATAAAACATTATTAAAATGCAGGTTTCAACATCACATTACAACTTATACAACCTTTCAGGTGTCACACACACACCTGTCATGCTCTTTGACAGCTCTGATGAGGTCGGAGTAGAGATGTTGTTCAGCTCTCAGAGCTCGATTTAACTTCACCTGCTCAGTCAGCAAATCAGATAGAGATGCAGCATCCTACAAAATCAGAAGGAAACCAAAATTAGAGATGCTAACGCATATCAGCTTAAGAAGCTGAATACCTGTTCACGCATGAACAGTGTTTGTGTACTTTTGTACCTGTTGTTGGTGATCTCCTCCAATTATGGTTCTTTCTCTCTGAGGGAGGGAGGACATGCTGAATTCACTCTCACCCAGTTGGGAGGCTTGATCCCGGGTCAGAGGCAGACGGCTGTCCCCTCTCTGAGACAAATTCTGGTGCAGCTCCTACAGAGAACCACTCCACAAAATCAGATGGAAAATGTACTGTAATATAACCTCATAGCTCATGGTAGGTAGGGAAACCCTTTTTCTTCAGGAAACCTTCTATTGCATTCTGGGATTTTCAATAGTTCCGATCTTTATCTTCAAGGCAGTGAGGGTATATTTTGTGTTTATGCATGTGTAATTTACACTTACAGTAATGATTTCTTCTTTAGTTTTGAGTGTCGATGTTAGGGACTCGATATTGGCTGACTGTCCCTCTAATCTTGCCTTCAGTTCTGAGACTATGGACTGAAGCTCTGCTAGAGAAATCTGTCACAAACACACACAGTTACTCTAAAAGTTTCATACGTTGAAACACACAAATTCCACACATTCATAAGACACAAAAAAAAAGACCTTGAGCTGGTTCTCTCTCTTCAGTGCTGCGTTAAGAGCTTCTGTTTTCTCTGTGAGCTCTTTCTTCAAAACTACCACTGATTTCTTACTGACTGTAGTAATGTTCAGCGTTTCCTCACTGTTTCGCCTGCTCAGCTCAGCTACAAACACACACACAAAGAATAGGTCTACATATAATTTAAGTTAGGGATGAATGATACATTGCTGACAATTACTGGGTACAAATCTTACACATCAGTGCACCTTTACTCTAAAACTTGTATTCTTACAGTAGAAACACGCTCTCACCTTCTCTTTCCTCAAGTTTCTCTTGTAACACCTCAATGGTCTGTCTGAGCTCCAGCACCTGAGGGGGCGGAGCTTCACCCATCTTCATTTCCAACAGGATCCGATCTTTGTCCTGTCCACGCTCTAGCAACTTCTATAAAACCAACAGAACATCACCTCACATTTTACATACATTTTCTACCACAACATGACTATCTTATGACTAGAGCGTTCGGACCAAGCGATCAATCTAAGCAGCCTTGCAATCAAAAGATTACAGGTCAAAGTCTCACATTGATGAGGGAGTCCTTCTCAGCCAACATTGAACGGAGTTCAGCGCTCTCTAGGTGTCCCTCCTGTGATGCTGTGGCATTCAGTCTCTGTGCGTTTCTGAGCTGCATCTGCGCGTCTGCCAACTGCTTGCGCAGATCCTGCAACTCAGCTGCACTACCATTTAGAGCCTGTAGGTGACGCTCCACACTCTCCTGCAAAGACAGAAACAAAGTCAAGAGCTTAAGACATTTATTCCTGCCTACATGTAGAGTGACAGGAAATTATGCTCATAAATGCATGTATCAAGCATTAGTGTAAGTGTATGTATGCAGTACCCTCATAAGCTGGTCTTTGCTGCTGATGGTGGCCAGCAGATTTTCCACAGCGGTCTGGTTCTCAGTCACTAGTCTCTCTCTGTCCTTCACCGCCTCTGATAGCATTGCCTCTGTGACCTTTAACCTTTGACTCATCTGCTCTGCAAGGTCACGACCCTGAGACTCTGACTGGCTCAGAACTCTATTGGCCATGTCCTGCAAAGTGAATTTGAAAAAAACACTTTCACACCAACCAAACTCTGACTTGGGCCAGCATAAAAAAAAAACTGTAGTGTGAAAGTGTGTGTACCTCCATGTCTCTTGTTTTGTTGTCCAGTGCTTGTTTTAAGTGTTGTATAATGGCATCCTTCTCTCTCAGAGCTCTCTGAAGATTTTCTTCAGTCTCGTCTTTACACCTCTGAAGATTCTTCAGTGAGTTCAACAGCTGCTGCAGTTCAAGATCTCTCTCCTTTATGAGAGCATCAAAACTCTACACACACACACACACACACAAAGAAAAGAAACCATTAGCATCTGATTCCACATTAGCCCAACACCCTATCAGATGTTAAGGAAAGTTAGGAAATCATGTGACAAAATGACTCTCTTTTTCACACACTTACGTTAATGGTCTCCGCGTTGTGTGAGAGCAGGTTGTTGAGACGTTCCACTTCTCTCTCTTTCTCTCTCAAACTCAGCTGCAGCAAATGGATCTCATTTTCTTTCTCCTCCATGGCTGCAAACTTATCATCCAATGCTTTCTGCACACAAAAAAGAAAACACACACACAAAATGTTGAGTCTTGTGATCAATATTGTGATATCTGGATTGACACTGGCAGAGAAACATATTTCTGACATCAGAAACTCAAATCATTAACGTATCACCACCCACCTTTCTCGTACTGTACTTTTAAGACTTCCTTATAAATACAAAAACAATAAATGAAGAGACACAAACCTCAAGTGCTTTCTCTTTCTCCTTTAGTCGTGTTCTCAGTTTAGCGACCATGGGATCCCCTTCCTCCTGGGTTCTGTTCTTTTCCAAATCTCTAATCATGTTCATATAGTCCTGTTAATACAGTCTGGAGTGAATGAGGGCAGAGAGGTGTTGTGTGCAAACTGTGTGTTTGTGTGTGTGTGTGTGTGTGTATACCTGCAGCTGCTGGTCTTTATGATTCAGGCTGGCCGTAAGTCGTTCTATAGTGTTCTGTAGTTTTTGTTCAGAAGCACGGTTCTGTTCTTGCTGTTCTAGACGCTGCTGTTCTAGAGTGTTCTCTCTATCAGCCAAAATGCCGTTTAGCTTCTTCAACTGGTTCTGAAGATCCTGTAGTTAACAAAAGAGAGCAAAAAAATTTAAACATTTTCAAATTATTAAAAGATTTTATTTTAGCATTAAAATTTCTAAATCATTTTAGCAAAATGGTTTTGCTGATTGTTTTTTATGCAATTAACCAATTAACCAATTCTTCTTTGTATTGTAAGAAATCTTTAGTTAAATATTGCTGTTTATTGCAATGTTTTGATACCGTTATGTAGCTTGTGTCAAATTTTGCGATGTTTATAGAAATGGGCGATACAGCAATAAAAAAACTTATAATATTTCCAACCGTTTTCTTATAGAGTATAAACAATGTTTCCTGTTTCTGCATGTGTTTGTGTTACTCACGTTAGTATCCTTGTCTCCCTTCTTCTTCTGTTGCTGTAGTTGCTCCAGCTCTTGTTCCAGCTGCAGTCTGGCCTGCCGAAGGAGGGAGAGTTCTGAATCTCTACTGGCGAGCACACGCTGCAGCCTCTGGGCTTCCAGCAGCGACGAGTGCGCCTCCGCCTGGAGCCGTGACAACTCAGCCTGCTGCTCCAGGAGAAGAGACTGCTGGTCTTCAGCCCCCTGGAACACACAGAAGAATGTAATACACACACAAAACAAACCCTTCACAGACTCCTATACGAGTAACTAAGTAGCATGACGGTAGCTCCAGCTGTCAAACAACTGCTAATTCAAAGATTAGAGTCTTTACTCAAAAGTGAGCCATAACACATGAGCTACATGCCTGATATTTCTGTAATTTGGCTTTATGAAGGGCCTCTCGAGCCTTAGCCAGAGCCTGATCCTTCTCTTCAAGATCACCGGATAAATCTTCAATCTAAACGAGAGACAGAAAGAAAGAGAAATAGAGATAAAATAGCATTTTATGATAGCTTTTGTTGTCAAATTTGATTGACATCAAAATTTAAGGGAAAATTATGTTATTTGAGATCATTTTCAAATACAATATGGAATCAGTGTCAATGTTTGACTGAGTCGTACTTCTTTTTCCTTCTCTTTGAGAACTAGACTGAGGCCCTGGATGGTTTTGTCTCGTTTTAAAGAGTTCTTCTTCTCTGCAGCCAGCTCGATCTCTCTCTCCTGAAGCTCATCAGAAAGAGCCTGAAACACAGAAGGGAAGCCAATCAGACTAACACATATGTATCCTTTGCTGTTAGTTTAATGACAATTTTCAGTTTAGAGGTCATGCATGTACAGAACCTATTTCTAAAATGCCAGAAAATCATTTGTCATAACTTTACCGGCCATATTAAAATGGCTAATGTCAATTTTTGAGGCCTGTAGTTTGCATGTGTATGCAGAGAGAATTTGTTTTTACCTTCTTTTCGCTCTCGGTTTCTTCTAGCGTGTGTTTGAGTGTCTGGCTGCCGCTCTTGGCCATGTTCAGTTCTTCAGTCAGCTGTCTGGTCTTCTGCTCCAATCTGCTCAGCTCATTCTGCCTTTCAACTAACACCTGTAACACACATAAAAGCACTTTTAATTTGAGACGAACAAAAACAAGGCTGTTGAGAATAGTAATAGAATTCATTGCCCTTAATGTTCTAGGCATGTTGTTATGTCGTACTCTACTGTTTGAGTAAGCAGAGGGTCATCAAAATCTCACAGCCAGTGTATGAGGGGTGTACCTCCTGTTTGAGAGGTGTGTAATCATCATTAAATTCCTCCTCCATCTCTCTCAGACTTGTCTCCATCCTCGATTTCCATGACACATTCCTGTGGGCATTTCCACGTGTGTACTGTGGATGTTTCAGTACTGGAATCTTGCTCCCATTGCAGCGTGGGACGGGCCGCACTCCTTGCACACTCTTCAGGAGCTGAAGTATATCAAACAGCACCGTGGTCGTTTCTACGGTTCCGGGGGTTGAGTTTCTCAGTGACCGTCTGAAGGGTGATGCACTGATGAGGGCATGGTCATGCTGCTCCAGGGCCACTGATTGGAGGGAAGCTGAGCGTGATATCAGAGTGCTCTTCTTATGCACGACGTCCAGGTAGTCTCGACTAAGAGAACGAGGTCGGGCTCCCGGCCCAACGGTTGTTCTAGAACGCGTGTCACTGCTCTGACGTGAACACGAATTTGATTTTGAACGTTGCGAGCGATCTGTTCTACTAAGAGGCTCAAGGCTCACACACCTCCTTAATCGACCTTTGAACTTCTCCTGTTGGCCATCACCGACCGTACCCACAGCAACAAGCCCTTGACTTCTTCTTGAAGGATCCTGTATGTTATCAGCCCACGCTTGCCGCTGCTTTGGTTGAGGTCGCTGGATGCATTGCAGCTGTTTTGGACTATGTAAACCTGCTCCAGTCTGAACTTCCTGTTTGAGAGGTTTCTGTGATGCGTTTCCCCCTAGTTTGGTTGGGTTATGTTGTCTGTATTTGTTAGTGATTTGCGTTTTCAGCCCATCTCTCTCCTTCTGTAGCCGCTGCAGCTGAGCAGCTTGTGCTTTTTGCAGTTGTTCAAGGGCGACATCGCATTGCACGACACGCTCGAGCAAGAACACGCATTTCCCGCAGAGAAACTCACTGTGACCGTCCCGATGCAACTCCACACCCAACACATGAGAGAGGACCACTGCCAGCCTCAGACGGCCACATGCACTGAACAACCAACGACACTGACCGCCCTGCACGCATACGCCGCATACACGGCATGGGTCACGCATGTTCACCAGATGAACACTAAAACTCTGATACCACTGACAAATAAACACACTTCAAAAACATGGCATCGCAAAGCTCTCTGATCTTTACACATGATATCGTTCCATCCATCTTCCTCTGAGTCTCTCTGTCCACCTCGCTCAGCACTGAACTAACTGTGCTCTGCCCACACACAGATTTAGACCCTCTAATCCACAAACACACACAGGAAATCCTTTGAGTGATGTGCACAACGTCTGCTAACACACACACACACACACACGGAGAGTAATCCTCTCAGCGGGTGTCTGATGAGAAGAGTTGTATTTGGGCCACTGATGTTCATGCCATGCCTTGGGGATGCTACAGGTCACGCTGGAACATGTTAGTAGGGGTGGTTTCCCCTGACCAATATTTCAATGTTTTTTCTTCCAAATGCTCAACAAAGGCAGAATGCAGCATTAATACATGACACTCACTTACTGACAGATGTCTGCTTTTAAATGCTCACCTGTGCTTTGTGTGTGTGTGTGTGTGTGTGTGTGTGTGTGTGTGTGTGTGTGTGTGTGTGTGTGTGTGTGTTGAACAGCGCTTGTGACATCGGCTGTGTGTGTGTGTGTGTGTGTGTGTGTGTGTGTGTGTGTGTGTGTGTGTGTGTGTTGAACAGCGCTTGTGACATCGGCTGTGTGTGTGTGTGTGTGTGTGTGTGTGTGTGTGTGTGTGTGTGTGTGTGTGTGTGTGTGTGTGTGTGTGTTGAACAGCGCTTGTGACATCGGCTGTGCATAACTCAGTGAAAGCAGTAAAATGCACTTGCATCTCATGCGTTTATAATGCAAAATTAATCTAAACAAAGTTATGTCTTAAGGTATTAAACAGACAGAACATCTGATATATCAAAATTGATCTGTGCATTAGAGTGAATGTAGCTTATGCTTATTATGAATGTCATCAAGAATAATAAACAAAAAGCAATAATGCTGAGAAAGAGAGAAAAAAACGTTCAGATAGCCTCCTTAAAGCCCTCTTTAATGCTGAAAGCACTCTTTGTTTTTTGCTTAATGTGTTTTTTTTGTTCCTTTTTATTACGTACAATTTTCTTGTATGTTTTGAAACCATATTTAGTTGAAAAATCTTATTTAGTCTTTACATAGAATTGTTTTAATAATTTTTTTAATTTTTTATATTTTAGTACTTATAATTACACAAGTAATTAAATAAAAAAATTACTAAATAAACTTAAGATTTAAAGCCGGTAAACTAATCAATAGGAAAAATATGGACTCCCGGAATCAGGATTGGAAAGTGAGGTGCCTAAAGATTCCCGGCCCTAAATGTTAGCATGAAACACAAGCATGAAACAGTATATTAGTATTTTTGATAATCTGAACAACAAACCCTAAGAATTCAACTTCGGTGCATAACTCGTGCTGTGCTACAGACATGAATGACATCTTAAAATTGTGTGGTTTGAGGAGAGGTTATTACTTTTCACCAATCTGAGCCATATCTAGAGATCAAAAGATCACAAGGACTTGAGGTTGGAGTCTTCAGACTTGGGCCAGAACACTTAACAACCATCTAGCAATGACTAAACTGGCTAAAAATCACTCATAAACCTCATAAACAACTTTACAGCAACACTTTGGCAACCACCTACAACACCCTAGCTTTAAAAACAATTCACTTTTCAGTTTTGATGTTTGAGTTTTCATTTGCAACAGACACAGACTGCTGCCAACCTGCTAATCCAGCTTAGCACACTGCCCTTCTACAGGGCTCCCACACTCTTTGATCTTTCCAGTCATATTTAATTACAAGGTCGGATTTTTAATAATAATTTTATAGAGATTTCTAAGGGTGGATCAGGGACCAATCTTTTAAAGAGGTAGATTTAAACTATTATGCTCATGAGTGCACAAATGTCTATAATAAATCCTGAAACATGAATGCTACTCAAAGGATGATTCAGCTTTCAAAGGCCACTTTCTCCCTTTACGACAATTTTGTGTCAAGTAAGAAATAGCTAGTAACATGCCGCCCAATAATTCACATCATCATGCTGGCTTGCTTACAAGTAAGTTTTACTCTATACACGCACTCATTACTGGTAGCTGTCTGCTTACCTGTTTGTCCCTTTCTGCATTTTCTCTCCCATGGTCTAGTTCTTCTCTAAGGACCTGTAAAAACAAAAATACACAAAACATCATCACTCAAGTGTTTGTGATGTGCCTTTGAGATAGCATAAACATTGGTGTAAGAAAGCCACTGTTGTGCTTTACAAAACTAAGAGACTAACCTGTAGCTGACTGTCTTTTTGGCCAATCAGGGAGTTCAGCTGTGTCATCTGCTCTCCTATTGGCTGGTGCGGGTCATTCTTCCGAAGCTCTCCAATCATTGCATCTTGATCTTTGAGTGTCACCTGCAGTTGCTCAATAACACTGAGGAAAACATATCAGGGATTTTCAGAACTAAAAGTTTCACTTTGTTAATGAATAAATTGTCTTTTAGTACTTTAATTTCTTTCTTGATCACCTCTCCTTCTCCTGAAGGGCTTGCTGGAGCTCTCTGAGCCGTTCAGGGGTGGAGCCTGAATTATCTGAGGGCCCTGATTGGTTGGCGGCCTGTTGCTTTTTCTCCAATTCAATATTTTTCACCTTCTCCTGTTCAGCAATGGTGGCCATGCTTTCCAGTTCCTCTTGGGCAGCTCGCAGAGACTGCAAAAAAAGAGAAAGCCATGGAAATGACTAAAGATGAAAAACATATTTTCAACCATTTGCTACAAAAATCATGGGGTTTGTTTTACCTCCTCCAGCTCTTGAATCCGAGTGTTGAATGCTTCTCTGAGTGAGTCCATTTCTCTGTGCATCTTCTCTCTGCCATCATCACCAACACCTCGACTGGCTAAACTCTCTAGTGCTTTCCTACACACACAAACACATGCCATTATGATCTGTGTCATAATGCCGTTTACATGTTCTCAATTGCAAATATTTGACCTGAAAGCCCAAATTAGTCATAACCAAGTGTTTCCAGAGTGCAATGTTAATTTCATCACTGACAACATTTTTGTAGTTTATACAATTTTCAAATGCTAGGAGATTTGGGTCTGTTTATAGTTTGACATGTTTTAATCACTTTGCACATTATTGTAAAAAAAATTATATTAAATGCCATTTCAGTAAAATAAACTGAAATGAATATGACAAAATACTTATTTTTCTGTCCCACGTAAAGCAAAATATTGCCACTTGGTAATGAAATTACAGCCAATCAAAACAATTTGATGTTTAAAGGGACACTTCACCCATTTGCATTAAGCTTTGTATTGTTAGAAACCCAGTCATATATTATAATAAACGTGGATTTTTCATTAATTTTCCCCTGAGATGGGAGAAATAAGGATTTAAGTGTTTTACTTCCTGCTTATTATGACGTAAAAATCATCATTTTGCGTCATAATAAGCAGGAAGTCACATTTCATTGAAAAGTATAGAGACTTCAAACACTAGCTCCTCATTATTCCAGGGGGCGGGACCCGCTCACGCTACAGGCCTATTACAGATCAGTGGGTGGGACTTCACTTTCTGAAACTAAAAGTAATATCCTCCATCTTGTTTGGAAGCTAAGCTAACAGCCACTGTGGAGCCAGCTGTGAAGATATGACAATAGCGGAGGGTAACGTTACTCAATATGATGTAGAAGAAGAGGATTTCGGAAGTCTGATGCTCGAATCAGGTGTTTGTGGCTACCTTTACAAGCCGCATAGCGAAGAGCAGCCGAGGCAGAAGACCTGCCTGTCGCGGACGAGAAGCCCAGACTGGCTCGAGCTGGGGGCGGACTGGTGGCGCCGGTGATCTCACTATGCAACTACGAACACAGAGATAGAGTCCGTCTGCTGCGAAGAATTTAAACGATGCCAATTTCTCCTGGACGAAATCTCAGAATCAGACGAGGACACGGACGTTTGTGTTGTGAACCATCCTAGTTTCGCACCGCATCTGACTGAACATCCCGGTAACGTTACCATGCAATAATTCACCACTTCGAAAGAAATACAAATGAGGAGTAATTCACTAATGAGTTCGCCAACTAACTAACGTTAGACATTTGGTGTGAAATGAATTTCAAGCTCCGGTGGTAGCTAGCCTTATAGACGGATGAGTGATTCATATGCTGTTCTGGATTAGTGGGAGTGGCTTGCGCATCTGTGCAATGTGGTGCATTGTGGGAGTTGTTGTCTTTCATACAAATGCGTCCTGAAGTTACTTTCTTTTTTTCCTCAGTCAAGAAGGCACCAAATTCAAAATTTATTTTACATTTCGACTACATATATGACCCACTTTCAATAAAGATCAATGTTCCCATGGGTGAAATGCTCCTTTAATGGCTATGTGGAATAGGATTTTGGACTGATTCGATTTGAATATGGGCGGAGCTACACTTCACAATCCATTCCCAAGTAAGTTAAATTCATTAATCTGTTGAATTTTTTTTAACAAAATCAGTGTTGACTTGTACCTGAACTTTAAATGGGACTCAAACCTCCTTTTAGTTGTGATATAGTGTCTCAATCTACATTGCACTACATAATACTACTAATAATATAATATTATTCCTATTCCTATGACAGTAATAGCCATATATTGTAAAACAATTGCACAAAAAAATTCAAGAAACTTTCATAATTAGTTTTGTCCTAATTTTTATACATGCAAGAGATAAACCCGTGAGCTTTTATTTTGACGGAAACTGCAGCCAAGCTTTTATTTTGGCGGAAAACTAGTTTACAAACGCATCTCATTACAAATCTAGTGAAATCCTGTAATAATGCGTAACTGCATTCCCAAATGCAAGCTTAGCACATGCACAGATGGAGTTCACTGCATTCATTCACTGTGAACTGAGACGCGGAGCTGATCACGTGAGCGAAGTGAGCACTTCTCTATGTGCGGCGCAAACACACAGTCTTTTGATAAAGGACCCAAAGCCTTATCGCGCTTATTGACCTTATATGTTATTATGAGAAGTTTAAATATATTTTCCGGCCGCCAGAGATGAATCAATGTATGAGAAACACTGTAATCTGTCAAAAACTGGAACCAAGAGACAAAATGTCTTATCACATGTCATGATTGGTTAGGACAGACAAGCAACAAGAAGAACAAAGAAGAAATAGGTTTTATTGCTTGATGCTGTATCATGTCGCACCAAGTTAGGATGGATAATTAGTAAAAATAGGAAGTGAACATGTAAACTAGACTTACGATGCAGACACCAGCAGTTCCTGTTTCTCAGCCAGATCTCGTTTCATTGACTCCACCTCCACTTTCAGCTCAATGTTCTACACACACAGATTTAAAAGTTACTTACAAATCAACAAAATAAGGTCACTGTGCATATAACTACTGGCATCATTAGCCTCTTTCTCACTGGGTAGTTATAGGAACTTAGTTATAGGAACTAGCCACTAGGGTGGTTCCTCGAGAACAGATTTTTCTATCTACATATTCTATCTATAATACTTTATTAGATAGAACTGTTATACAAAGAAAGTAGCCTAGATAGTATATGAAAAAGTTTTAGCGTTTGCTATGTGGTTGATGCCCAATGTCGCTAGCTGAGCAGAAGAACATAATCATGTTAGGTTAGTTGTGTTGGATTTCCTCCTTGGCTTAGCATAAAGGTTGAGAGATCCATCTATCACTGTTTTCCATGTTCATAGAGTTAGTTCGAGGAGTAAATATCTAGCCTATAATCTGCCAATCAGCGTACACTTATGTCACTGGTAGTTCCCATTGTGATGAGTTAGACCCTACTCTGAAGAAGGAACTAATTTAATTAGCCAAAAGGCGTTCCTAGAACTAAAATCATTCCCAGTTCCTGCGATGCAAACACGCCAAAAAGGGGGTACTTCCACCATTAGATCTATGTCATGTTTGTGCACATGTGTGTTTGTGACAGTGTGCGTCAGTAACCGTTTTGTAAATGTCCTCTGTGGAGTCGTCACATTTCTGCTGCACACGTTCTTCCAGAAAATAGATCCTGAGCTTCAAGTTAAAGTTTTCCTTTTTCAGAGCTGTGATTTGCTGTAAGGGAAACACAGAAAATTACTCAAAATATTCCTTATACATACACAGAAAATACAAACAAGGAGAAAATGTACCCTAATCTTTTACTTAAGCAGTAGTTCTGGAAAATTTCAAGGAGCAAACTGGAATTTACTAGGGCTGTAATCTCCCAGTCGATTAGTCGATTATTTGGGCGATACGTTCTGGCTCGACCAAAATTCTGATTGGTCGATTTTTTGCCGCGTTCATTTCATCAGGTGGAAAGCACTAATTGCTAATGGGGGTGTTTTCAGAGCACCCCTGTTTCACAGGTAACAGTCTGTCTTCAGAACACCCCCCTTGTTTTCACTTCTTTTGGATTAGCCCAACCCACTGGAGAAGAGACAGATTGAAGAAAGTAGGCTACTAGAAGGTTTGCTGAATATTATTTATTTAATTGTGAGAGCGTTTAATTCATACTAGTCAGTCAGTCCTCTTCTACCATGTCAACAAAGGCATCGGCAGTGTGGTAGCATTTTTTTTAAAGTTAATAGTCTATTCATGTCTCAGCCGCGAAGCTGAGCTCCACAGAGCGGCTGCACAGAGCGGCTGAAATGATAGTGTCTGTCAGTTATTATAATACATATGACAAAAACAATTGTCTAAATTATGTTGCATATTCCTCAAAAGTTCTTGTGATGATATCACTAGTTGACAACATAGTACTACTTTCGGAAATCATAGGCTATGATATTGCGCAGTTGCACGTGATGCAACGCTGTCAGAACCGACAGACTCGAGTGTCAGACTCATTTCAGTGCAAAATAATTAGGTAAAAAACGATTTAATATACTGCAAATACCCTACTAGTTTATGTTTATTTATAATTCATTTAGGCGGACAACAAGGCTACCAAATACTGCGCACAGTGCGCAGCTAATTAATTTAAAGTTTTTTTTCCTAACGTAATTTTTAGTCGAAAATTTCAGGACTTCAGTCGACCAAGATTTTCTTTGGTTGATTACAGCCATAGAATTTACACAATTTTAACATATACCACAGCTCTCATGGTTCATCGTAGTGATGTTAGATTCATGAACAAGTGTGTCAGATCTTTTAAATGATCCAGTTCACAAAACCAGACTGAACAACAATGAAATGGAGAAAATCTCCATCAGAATTTTTATTCTGCCTGAACCATCCCTTCACACTGAACCTTTCTGAATATTCAGTGCTTCCCTCCTTACAAAACTCAGACTCATTGATGAATAAACATGAGCAGAGCTGTTCTTCAAATAACTGAATTGCAGAAAAAGAGCGAGAAAGGGGAATGTGGAAGGAGGGGACGAGAGCTAAAAGAGAGTAATGAGTGTGTGTCAGTAATGAGGGTTGGCATGAGTGTGTGTGTAAGACACTGCCAGGGAGGGCAGTGAACTGTGCGTCATTGTACTCAGAGCGTTTTTCACTTCAACATCTGGGGCAGAAATAGGGGGAAGGGAAAGAAAGGAATACAAATGGAGTCAGGAATAACCACAAACACCACAGTGATGGGCAGTTGTACCTTCTTCTGAAAGGTCTCTGTGTTTCTACAGCACACAAACACACTTTCTCTCTCTCTCTCTCAGACACACACACACACACACACACACACATAGGAATGCACAAAGATCTTTATCTCAGTACAAAGAAATAAACCCCTTTCCTTAAATGGACAGGCAGACATTCTATACCAGAATATCATGAATGCCAAAGAAACCAAAATAGTTGCATGCTGACCTATTAAAATGAAGTTCAAAATCATCAACAAGTAAGAAAGGCACTTAAACTGATAACAATGAGAATGTTTACACACAATTATTTCTTATTCAAACTCGTTTTAAGGGTTTAGATCCAAATCAATAAACAAAAAATGCAAGAAAACTGTTTGATTTAGACGTTTTGTGATTTGAATACCTCCAGTTGTGACGTCAAAACATAAACAGGCGTGCACATTGAGTAAGCTTAAATAACACTAAACATGATAAACGGAAATAAAGAAAATTCTAAATGTGTGGATTTGGTTTTGCTTTAACTACACCGTCACAGATGAAAAGAAAAACTGCTGCTTATTAAAAATAATCATGTAAGAATGATGAATATAAGCACACTCAATGGCTGTTTCAAAACCTTGTGAGCTGTCTATCAAGACATAATTTTTGGCATTGTAGGCACACTTATAAGAAAACAAACAAAACCAAACATTCTGATTCAATTCAAGAGATTCAAGAAATGTTCAGGTTTGCTGTTACTTACGTTCTCGTAATCTTTCATGTTCAGAGCTTTGGATGGAGACATCCTCTGTCCTGGAAACAGAGGCGTTGCAGATGACAAGACAACAGACAGACGAATAAAACAAGCAAGCTTCTGTTCGCTCCAGAAATGATCATTGTGTGTCTTATTTGTTATTTTCAGAGTATTTCAACCTTTGATGAAAATCTGATTATGACCATGTGGTTTGGACTTCAGAGAAGAAATACAACAAGCGTGTGAGACCGTGTGTGTTTTCATAACAGATTTAAAAGGTAAAAGGCTGGAGGGAGGAACAAAATATCTGCTGCTTTTCATCTCATTCTTTTACACAACAGTCTCTAGAACTCAACAGAGTATATAGTCCTAAATGTGCTAAAGTGTACACATCTAAATCACTTCTTAAGGAACAAGAGAGAATGAATCCGATTCAATATCGTGATGTATTGAATTGTGATATCAATCGTGAGGTAGATGGCGATACCCAGCCCTAGTCATGTGGTGCTCAATGGATTATATTAAAAAGATATGAGGAAATGTCTACCTGTTATGTTGTCCATGCTGAAGTTGCTGCTGCTCAGAGACTCTGGCAGTCTGGAAATACTGCAATATAAACACACACACACACACAACGACAAATATAAGTTACACAAACACAGAGACAAAAGTAAAACAGCAAGAAAAATACACTGAAATCACAACAAATCACAAACCTGTCAGCATTCATCTATGAAACAGGTGCAAATATCCAGCGGTTACACTTGAATACTGAAGCGTCATTCTCTAGCCTATTCTACTTTACTATCCAGCTCATGAAAACACGCACAAACAGTGAAAGAATGGACGGTGCATTTGTCTGTGGAATGGATGCTATTCATAATCCAACCTCAAGGCTGGGAACAGGAGCAGAAACAATGTGTGTGTGTTATCATAACTTTAAAGTGCAGCGCTGGCTACAAGCGAGAGCATGATGTAAGCAGGCTGTCTGAAACTAATGTGAATGTACAGATCACAGCATCTTTATGTTGTGTGTGTGTGTGTGTGTGTATTTGCTGTGACTCTTGGCTTCCTAACAAGTTCAATCCCCTTCACTCATCAGACAGTCGTTCAGACCTAAGGCAAGCCCATTAGGAAACTCGGTACACTGAACTTACATAAGACTGAGCAGCCGTCAAACAGAAGAGCCTCACACGTCAAATCTGATGCATTCTTGAATTTCTTATGAAACCAGACCAATTTACAGGCCTTTATTTGGGATTATTGAGATTATTGGCATTTCTGGATTAACACATGTACCGTTTGTCAGTTCCAAAATTGTACCAACAGCATTCTCAATGGATAATGCATAATTCTTTGTAAAAATAACATTCTGAAAAAATTAAATGTAAAAATAATCATATGTCTGCTATTATTAAGTTGCATTATATCATATAAATAAGTCTATATTATATAAATTTGCGTGTAAATGTATGCAGAAATTAAACTGTCACACAAAAAGTTCATATTATCTTCAGACCCATGCATGTTTGTTTATTAAAATGTATTAAAACAGTGTAGCACAGATTTTACCATGTTTAAAAAATTGAGATTGACCAAAATTTATATTTTGACACATATCATAATGATCATTTTGATGTTGTTGGTGGCAGATAACCGACAAACAATTTTTACTTCTTGAAACAATAATAATAAATAGCCTAATTGTTATACTAAAACAATAAATAGCAACAGTACATATATTATGATTTTACTAAATAATCAGATACTGAAGAATCAATTATCAAAACCATTCAGCTGAATTTTCTCTCTAATCAGCAAGAAAATGTGTAAAAAAGTACATATCAGCATCAGCCACTGACAAAACCCCAACACAACCCACAAATGACCATTACATCCTATTTGTGTGTACATACATAACAGTAACAGAAACAAAAATGTAGACTAAAAATATAACAACTTCCATAATATTCATATAGCACTCAATCATTAAAATCACACATTCATGTGAAAATCTGCTCAACAGTGCAAACTGTGTCTATTATTGTCTATGACAGGGCTCTCCGAGCTCGGTCCTGTCCTGCAGAGTTTAAAGAAACACACCTGGTCTATGACATTGTCTATTATTGTCTATGACAGGGCTCTCCGAGCTCGGTCCTGTCCTGCAGAGTTTAAAGAAACACACCTGGTCTATGACATTGTCTATTATTTATTGTAACAGTATTTTGAGGATGGAGTCAAACGGATGCACAACCTTCAGCCGCTCCACAACACAACACATCACAGCCAAACAACTTCCTCTTCTCACGTTTTCCTGCACTGTTAGCATTGAGCTAGCCACAAACTATCACAAAACTGTTTCATAGGCTTTACATATGAGTCAGAGTTTCAGAAACATATCTGAATTGGTTAAAAGCTCCTATCAGATGTCAGGGAATAAAGGCAGCAGACTGATATCAGCTTTCATCTTGTGTTTCCCCCCACAGGCTCACCAGCTGGTTTATAAAAGTGACACAACCATCAGGACAGCATAGATAGACTGATCTCGAACTTGACAATCAAACCCAAGAGTCCTTCAACTCTTACCCATTAAAGACCTCCTGAACTTGGCAAAGTGTGATCTCTGAATTTAAGCACCATAAGAATGATCTAATGCAAATCTACACATCTACAGCACTAACTCTATACACAAGCAGCACAGGTGTAACAGTGTAATAATAACCTACCTACATCAGTCCTTCATGGTCACATGGCCACAGAAAAGCAAAAGACAGAGATCAGTGTGTCAGATAATAAACAAGAGCGCTTTTCCGCTATATGTGTGTGTATAATCCAGGAAGGAAGCAGTGTGTTTTCTTCTTTGACAGCGCATGATCAACTCACAACTCATAACAAGCCAGTCTCTCTCTCTCTCTCTCTCTCTCTCTCTCTCTCTCTCTCTCTCTCTCTCATCATTTCTCAACAACACAACTTGTGCCACTTCAGAGAACTTAAGAAACTATATGCAACAATGCATTAATTGCATTCTGTGCACCAGTAAACTAAATAAACCAGTACACTCTTCTCGTCTGGTTGCATTGCATTCAATGCATATGACTGTATTTACTACAAGCACTTTTATTTAATGCATACTAAAAAACTATTTAATGCAGACAACTATATTTAATGCATTGCACTTGCATTTACAAAATGTTGTTAACGTTAGTCCATTTTAATGATCTAATGATCCCTCCTGTCAAGGTTTGTTGACCATGGATTGTGCCCGTACACACTGTCCAAGGTATTTTTAACATGCATTTGACTCCTGAACATAGTAAACAATGTAAAAAAAACAGCCTCGTGTGCCCAGATGCTTTGGAGATCAAGTCCCTGCTATATTTAACTAAGAGGATCATGTGTTTTGTTTTTTAACACGGGGGCTATGAGCCAAACTAAGACAAACAACATAGTAATACCACAAAAGCTGGATAAGACTACTCAAATTAAACACAAAATGTCAATGTAAAATAATAAACATTCATAAGTATACACACATATTATTACCATAATCATTTATGAATTTAAACTGAACCAGACAAGATCAGAAGCTGTCAAGAATGCACATTAACTGTCAGAATTGATAACAAAAGCATCAATGCATAATTTCTGAGAAAATACAGAATAAAAATCGTATTCACCAACTATATCAGCGGTTACATGAAGTAACGTTACAGATATAAGATAAATGTAACGTTATATCGGTTTATTAATGTGCAGCAATAGGAACATATTCATAACAAGCTCACAGTGGTTAACATTAGCTCATATCTTTGTCGAGGTGATTACAGGTAAACATTTTGAAATTCTAATGTTGAATAAACAGAATAAGAAAATTATTGTTGTGCTTAATTTACATGTTTCCCTTCAAGCTAACATGCTAACGCTACCTGACAGACTCTGACAGAAATGGAAAAAAAATAAACCGCTTCACCTCAGATTGATGTCAAACGGGAGCGTTTGATCCTCTCCGACCACAGAATCCATTCTGGATCAAAATAACAGTGTCTTGTTTTATCTGTGAACAGTATTTCTCTCAAAACATGACGTCCGTTGTGATATTTTTGAATTATGAGCGGTAGATTATGGATGTAATTTCAAAGCAGACGTTGGAACCGCCATTTTAAAATACGTGACATCACCGTGCGCGCTCGCTCAAAGTTTGGTTTACGACATTACGCTGCGGCGACGGAGAGAGCTCATAAATATTAATTAGATCATCTCCTCACATGATTGGACAGATTGGGTCGATTAGACCGCCTCTGCTTCACTGTTATTGGCTTTCAAGTAAATTGTAACATACCACCGAACAGTAACTGTACATGATTTGGAATAACATTTAAATCATCCGTTAATAAGACATTATTTGTTGAATTAATAAACTTTAAACTTATATAGGAGTGAGTTTATTTTTGATCACATTCTAATGAAGATTGAAAAAATGATAAAAAAAAATAAAAAGAATCAAAAGCAGTAGCAGTACAGAGAACATTAGGGGCATTTAAAAATGTAATGTGTGTGTTTCATCTAGTTTTGTATATATTTTTATTAATAATGTTTCCATGCAAGCAAGTGCAAAGTGCAAACGTAAAGGCAGAGATGGTAAAGGTTTTTTGTAAATAGACTATCTGCTGCCATCTATCGGCAGCAGACACTAAATACAGAATCAGAAGAGCTTCAACAGACAACGATCTTATTAAATATTATTTCATCTTATTTACAAACAAATACATGTTGTTGTTTTTTAGTTTTTTTTTTACATGTAAATAATTGAACATGTTAGATGATAACGATAAAAAAAAGTTACATTTATACCACCTTTCTACAACAGCCATATATTAGGCTAGAAAGTTTGAATACCTTTTGAAAACCAACCAAAAGTGTCAGTTTTTTGGGGGACCAACTAAGGAATAAACACACTAAATAATAATCCATAATGAAAATGTAAACATGCAGAAAGGTTTATGTGAGGTTCAAGTTTAGGGGTACCGGATAGATGTAGTAGCCTATAGAATAGAAACTGCGGTAATGGAAAGTCCCCATCTACTGATGAACAAAACCCTGTGTGCTAAATGGAAAATGTGTGGTTTGGATGTCTCTGTGTGTGTGTTTTTGTGAAATGTGTGTCTGTGGTTATGTGGGCTTCACTGCGTAAGAGAAACACTCTTGCCTTCTTCTCTGGATAAGAGTGTTAGCTAAATGTCTGAAATGTAAATGCATGTGAGAAGTGAATTATTACTCATGTTGTTCCTAAGTATTTCAAATGCTTCACGAATGAATCACCTCTTAATAAAAATGTTAAATAAAAAATATATTTTATCCAAAGCAACTTACAAATGAGGAATAGACTACATTCATCAGTATATTCATACATTCATCAGTATATTCATACATTCATCTTAAGCAGACAATAACAAGAGATGAGCTAGTAAAACAGTTTTCTGATGATGTTTAAAATTGATGTTTGATTTTTTACTTAATAATTATTCAATGTATGAAAATATATCATTTTTATTATTTCAATACATACACTCTTAAAGGGGTGGTATAATGCCCTTTTCACAAGATGTAAAATAAGTCTCTGATGTCCCCAGAGTGTGTATGTGAAGTTTTAGCTCAAAATACCCCACAGATATTTGTATATAGCATGTTAAAATTGTCAATGTTTGAGGGTGAGCAAAAACAAACCATTTTGTGTCTGTTCCTTTAAATGCAAATGAGCTGCTGCTCCCGGCACAGGGGGCGGAGCTACAACAGCTTGCACTCACATAGACATGCACTGAAAATTTCAAAAACTTTTAGCCTTTTATGTTCAAACCGGAGTCAGACAATGATGGAGAGACTCAAGAAGTGACAACATGTAGAAGCAACAGGACATTTCTGAATGGTTAGTTGATGAATTTATGTAGCTGATGTGTAGTTATCTTCTAGTCATTGATTAGCATATTCTGTCTTGATAATCTATAAATCGTGTTCAGGGGGCGGGGTTTATGTAAATTTTAGAGTTGGTGATGTCACTAACCCGGTAGGAATGTCTTGTCGTCTCTACCAGCCGTTTGTTGTAGTCCTTAAAAAGCAATTTCTTTAAAAGCAAATATCTCCCTTTGCTTTGAACTTTGAGCATTGTAACTTTGCAGATGTTGTTTATGCTCAAACAGCAACAGTACACACTAACTAAAGTTAGAAAAGTAAAATCATAATCAACCACTCCTGGTATAATGGTTCCAAAAAGAGGTTTGTGCAGCGATGCTACAGAAGAACCATTCTGGATCACCAAATAACCTTTCAATGGTATGTTATAAGAACCTTTTTTTATACTGTGAAGAACATTTTAATAATCTAAAAAAAAAAATCCACCATAAATAACCTTTTGTGAAATAGAAATGTTCCACTGATGTTTAAGGTTCTTCATGGAACCATCAATGCCAATAAAGAACCTTTATTTTTAAGAGTAGGCTCCAAAAGTCTGAGACCTACGCAAAAATGCTTCTGTTTTCCAAAACTTTTTTTCCTTACAAATTATTATCAGAAAATTGTCCAAAAAACAATCTGTGTGAAATATTTAACTGAAAAATGTGATAAACCATGTTATTTGTTAAATATTTATTTTGTTCTGTTTTTTTCAGAATTCTTAAACATTCAGTGTAATGAAAGCATTTTTTGAGGTTCTTACATCATGACTTAAAGCAAATATAAGCAATAAGCAAATTTAATATAAGCGATAAGCAAATAATTCCAGACAATACAATCTTTTTTTTATGATGCTCTAATTTATGAAATGGCTGCTGATGCAGGAGTCATGGCACTGTATTCAGTGCATCCTGAAGTAGGAGAGCAGAGAACAGCAAGCTCTGGGTGACACTCTGAGCCCCGTTACACAGGTTCAACCTCTCTCTCTGAGCACTGTTAAATGAGGAGTTATGGGTGACACTCGTGGTGACACTCTGAGCCCCGTTACACAGGTTCAACCTCTCTCTCTGAGCACTGTTAAATGAGGAGTTATGGGTGACACTCGTGGTGACACTCGTGGTGACACTCTGAGCCCCGTTACACAGGTTCCCCTCACAACATGAGATGCCCTCATTAAGTCCTAAAATCTTTCCTGGCGTCTCACAGGCAGATTTAGATGCACATCCTTTTGTAGCCACTGACTGATGTGAAGAAGTTTCTGTAAAAAAGAATGAAAACATATATAACATATATAAGAATAAAAATTTTTTTTAAAAAAGATTTTTTTTATATATAAATTCTGAATTCTTACCGTATGCAATAAAGCAGTTGTCTTCATTCCCCCAACAACTGATTGTTTTTGAGCAGTCCTCTTCATCACAAGTGTAACATCTCTTTCCATTGGGGATATGAGGGAACACATCTGCAATAAATCTTTTTTATTTTTTTATTATAAAATATAACATTGCAATCAAACAACACCTCAGCTGTGGGATTAACATTGAAGTGCACTGGGGGAAAAATCTGGCTACATTTACTGTGTCACAAATGCCAGCTGGAGTGCCCTTGATACCCATGAGAAGGCACTCCGTAGTCCATCTATTACAAACTGCATTTCCCAGAACCCATTGCCCGGACTCATTAGGCCTGGTTATTTTCAGCGGTGCATCGTTAGCTTGTTAGGCTTTGCCTATATTGATTGCTTTTGCCTATATATCCCATGTTCTCTGTCATTCATTGCCAAGTCTTGTATGGTTCTGGTTTACCCCATCTCATGGTTTGGATCTTTTGCCTATCGTTTTGCTTTTGTTTCCTGCTCAGTTTATTTGCACTGATTTTGTATATTACAATACTGGATTACCCCTTAATAAAGACTACATTTGGATCCTCAACCCTTGTGTCTCAGAGCAGTATGTGACATAGCGCAACTGCCAATTTTGTCAGATTTATCATAGGCCTAAACAAGTGTTCCAAAAAGAAAATCCACAAATTGTTTATCCATCAATATTCAATAAAAAAGATTTTTTTATTTTTTATTTTTATGCCGGGGAAACAAACACATTGTCCTTAACGAGAGCCTTTAGCCAAATAATCAGCCCTGAACCCATGCCCTCTCACTTTCCTAACAGATACGATTACTAATTTATGCTGTATCAGTTTAGTGATGCACAACATTATCTAACATCTAACAATATCTTACTTACAGCATATTCCCTTAATTATGCTTAGCTCATGGTCAAATAAAGGATGATACCTGAAACTTCTTTATTGCAAAGGTTTGTGTCGCAGCAGTCGGCAATATATTTTCTTGTCCAACAGCCTGTGCCAAGAGACCAGCTTTTACATTCATGTGGCAATGCACACCCATAAGACGTGGTTTCCAGCTTTATGCCTACATAAAAAGAGAAATGAATGAATGAGCATCTCTGGTTCATACTGCATAAACTACATGATACACTGAGGTCAGTTATGACACAAATGAAGACTGAACACTATTTTAATAGTAGGCTACTTTATTCATCGTTTTAACAACGAGACACCTCATTACGGAAGCCCTGAACCGCAACGTAAAAAAATAAAATAAATAAGATTAAAGTCGAAACGTTTCGAGAATAAAGTCGAAACATTTCGAGATTAAAGTCGTTTTCACATGGAAAGCTAAAAAAAGTTGTAAAATATGTCTATTTTTGGGAGTTTATTTTGGCTGATACAATATAACTAAACAGCACTTAAACATTAAGAACCAGTTGGTGCCGATAGCCTAGTGGTCAGCACAGAGACATATAGTGCAATTACTCCTCCGGTTACACAAATTCGATTCCCATTCCCCTTTCTCCACCCCACGCTTTCCGGTCAATCGCTACACTGTCCTGTCTAAAAAAAACAAAAAAAAAACAGCGCTTGCAAATTAGTGAGTTTTACTTTACAGTTACATGGTTCCTACTGTAAACAGCAAAAATATAGTTCTCTTATGAGAGGTCTCTCAATACTGCGTAAGATATCTTACGCTAGGGGAAAATCCTTTTTCCGCGAGATATTGAAGACAAAAATTATCCTTAATTTTGTAATAATGCAAAACGCGTTGCGGCAGCATGCAGACATAGGCGAGGCAGCTCGCGCGCCTATTGGCTGCTCTGCGGCAACTGCAGCAGCCTATCGAGCGAAGCCTGGCGTGCGTCACGTCCCGCCGAAACGGGCATGGTCTAGGCCTATAAATACCGCTCGCAGGCAGCTATTATCTGATTTTTCATCCTTCAAGCGAAGCACACGCATCGCTGGAGCTGGAGAAGAAGCCGCGCCGTCTGAGAGAGAGCACCTTCAGCGGGACGAGTCACTGAAGTCGCTGGCCGCGCCGCCTTCCTTGCCTTCCTGCTGCGCTTTCCGGAGCTTATATCCTTTCATTACTCTGTACTCTGTGTGTGTGTGTGTGTGTCGCCGCCGCGACACACATTCTAAAAGAGCTAGCGTCTTTTTCAAGATGCCTTCCTGCGGCTCGTGCAGAGCCACACTCAGTGACGGGGACCGCCACGTTGTTTGCGTTTCCTGCCTGGGTGAGGAACATGCAGTTCTCGCGCTCGCTGACGGCGGCTGCCCTCACTGCGAGCTGATGACCATGGCGACTCTGAGGACTCGCCTGGCTTTCTTCACCGAGACTGCTCCCCCGCCCGCCGCGGTGTCGCGCCGTAAAAAGCGCCGTGCCCAGCGGGTCCCGGAACCTTCCCCCAGCTGCCAAAGCTCGCCGGTTCGCCCGCCTGCTTCACCGGCTTCGTCAGCTTCTCTTCCTGACGGACAGCGGCCGCTGTCTGCCGCCGCTTCCGTCGACATCGCTGACGAGGAAGCCCTGCTGGGAGAGGATGATTCCTGCTCTATCCTGGCGTCAGGCAGTGAGGATTGGGCGGGCTCTGAGGATCCCGCGCCCCCTGCCCGCACATCGTCAGGCAAGAGAGCGTCCATCGAGACGGAGCTCATGCGGATACTCGCACAGGCCTTGGCGAGCCTTGGCCTCGAGTGGTCTTCGCCCGAGCAGCCCGCTCACAACCGGCTGGATGGCTTTTTCCTGCCTGGGGAGCGCGCTTCGCCTGCGTCCAAACCAGCGCCCTTTCTTCCTGAGCTACACGAAGAAGTCGCTAAGTCTTGGAACGCCCCCTATTCAGCTAGAGTGCGTCCAGCTGTTTCTTTGGCATTCTCTACAGTTGACGATGCCAAGAACAGGGGATACCTTTCGCTGCCGCCGGTCGAAGAGGTGATAGCGGCCCACTTATGTCCGCCCTCCGCTGGACGGCGCGCTAAGCTGGCCCTACCCTCTAAAGCTTGCCGCACGACGTCAAGCCTGCTCCGCCGCGCTTTCTCCGCCGCCGGGCAAGCTGCGTCAGCGCTGCACACCATGGCCACGTTACAGATCTTCCAGGCCGATCTCCTCCGAAAGCTGGATGAGAAAGGACCTGACGCGATCTGCGTGCCGGACTTAAGGAGTGCCACGGACCTCGCTCTCCGTGCTACTAAGTCCGCAGCGCAGGCCATTGGACGGAGTATGGCCTCTCTCACCGTGACCGAGAGACACCTGTGGCTGACGCTCTCAGAAATGGCCGAGTCCGAGCGCACCGCGTTCCTCGACGCCCCGCTTTCTCCGGCGGGCCTCTTTGGATCCTCCGTCAAGGATTTTGCGGAGAGATTCGCAGAGGTACAGAAAGCGTCACAGGCTATGAAGCACTTCCTCCCGAAGCGCTCCAGCTCTGCAGCAGGCCGTGCGAAACCGTCTGCACAGAGCTCACAGCCCCAGCCACCGTCCACTTCCGCCACTTCGCAGCGCCGCTAGGCCCGAAGCGCGAGACCGCGCTCCCGCTCATCCAGCCGCCGCCCCGCCATGCGTGGCCCGCGACCTAGGATTGCGGTAAAGCCCGAGGCCCCGAAGTCGTCCTAGCACGCCTAGGAAAACGACGGTGTTCAAGTCCCGCTGCGGCTGGACTCACACCAAAGTTATTCGCTCGTCCAGTTCCAGCAAATGTGACTGTTCCAGTGTTTTCTGCAGCCAACAAGCCGGTTCTGTCACCCGCTTGCCTGCACACAAATGCCGTTTTCACGGCTACCCAGATAAATCCCCAAAAGAGTGTATTTTCTGGTGTCCCGGGCACGGCCGATGGTGTCTAATGTGTAGTAAGAATGCCCACTGCCCAGTGCCCATCTCTACACACAAGCACAGCCTGTCACACAGGGCCCGCACACATAAAATCGACTCAGATCGGTTGCGCTTCAAACGTGGTAAATGTGCCCACTACCCAGTGCCCACAAACACCACGTTATGCATGTCTCACGGTTTCTGTAAAAACGAAACCAGCGTGCATTCGCTTCACTCAAGCGAACAATGCTTTCGGTGTGATAAATGTGCCCGCTGTCCCGCGCCCACATCCACACATAGACATGACAGTTCCTACGGGACCCGCCCAGCCCTCCCCCTCGCGGTTGACCGCCGCAGAGGAGTCGAGCGCGGGCAATCTGCCCGCTGTTATCAGCGCGCCCCATGCCTCAAATGTCACGAGCGCGACGCTTGTGTTACAGCACACCGAAGCTTCTCCATCGCTGAGCGAGCGGAGCGCGCTTCGTATTCAACCCCTAGCTATTCATGCAGACGCATGGGCAAAGCTGCCCGGGGTTTCGAAGTGGGTGCTGGACATTATAAAAAGAGGCTATTCGCTACAGTTTCGCCGACGCCCTCGCCGCTGCGCGGCGCGCGTCGAGACCACGGTAAAAGCAGAAGTAGCACATTTACTTCGAGCCGAAGTGGCGAAACTATTGAACAAAGGGGCCATAGAGTCTCTCTCTCAAGTTCAGAGCGAAGGAGGGCTATACAGTAGATACTTCCTGGTACCGAAAAAAGACGGGGGTCTCAGACCCATACTAGATCTAAGGCAACTGAACAGAGTGCTTGTGAAGCGACAGTTCAGGATGCTCACGACCAGACAAATCCTCGCGCAGATTCGCCAAGGAGATTGGTTTGTGTCAATAGATCTGAAAGACTCGTATTTTCAAATACAGATAGCGTCACGTCACAGGCGATATTTGAGATTCGCCTTCGAAGGCCAGGCATATCAGTACACAGTCCTGCCGTTCGGTTTATCCCTGGCACCCCGTACATTTACGAAGTGCATGGATGCGGCGCTCGCACCCCTCAGAATGAGGGGCGTGCGAGTACTGAACTATTTGGACGATTGGCTGATTCTAGCGCAATCTCGCTCAGTGCTCATAGAACACACGACCATTTTACTCGATCACCTCGAGAATTTGGGTCTCAGTGTCAATTGGGCGAAGAGCTCTCTGTCCCCCAGTCAGACGATATCTTTCCTGGGCACAGAGTTGGACTCGCTGTCCATGATAGCGCGACTATCACCACAGCGCGCGGTAGACATTCAGCGCACAGCGAACTCGTTCCGCTGCGGCGCGTCTGTCCCGCTCAAGAAATTTCAGAAGATGCTGGGTCTCATGGCCTCAGCATCATCAGTGCTCCAGCTGGGCCTGCTCCGCATGCGCCCGCTGCAGTTTTGGCTGAAAGCGTGAGTCCCACGCCAAGCGTGGGCATCCGGTCTGCTTCGCCTCAAGGTCAATCAGAAGTGCGTCACAGCTCTGAAACCTTGGAGAGCGGACGACTGGTACCAATCAGGTGTAAGCCTGGGGACTTCCTCGAGGGTGAGAGTGGTGTCCACGGACGCATCCACCTCGGGATGGGGAGCGTTGCTCAAGGGCAGACCGTTCTTCGGCCAGTGGTCGGAACGGGAGAAGCTCCTGCACATAAACTGCCTCGAAATGCTGGCAGTAGACAACGCGCTGACGCGTTTTTGTCCCCAAATAAAAGGACGCCACGTCCTGGTCCGCTCGGACAACATGTCTGTGGTGTCCTACATAAATCGCCAGGGCGGCCTCAGGTCCAGGAACCTGTACAGGCTAGCAGAACGCCTCCTGGTATGGGCTCAGCGCAACCTGCGCTCGCTCAGAGCAGCGCACATGCCGGGGCTCCTAAATATAGGACCAGACAGACTGTCCAGGAACAATGTTCCGGCAGGCGAATGGTCTCTACACCCACAGACAGTCCAACTGCTGTGGAAGAAATTCGGCAGAGCGGAAGTAGACCTGTTCGCGTCTCAAGAAAACGCTCACTGTCCGGAATTTTTCTCCAAGAGCAGGGACGCGCTGGCTCATGTATGGCCCCGCCGCCCGCTCTATGCTTTTCCCCCCGTCTCTCTCCTGCCTCAGGTGATAGAGCAGATCAGGGAAGAAGGATGCTCAGTATTGCTTGTACCAACCTTGGTTCCCAGTCGTGATGCAGTTAGCGAGCACTGCCCCGTGGCCAGTGCCAGTGAGGAGAGACCTCCTCTCTCAGGCCCACGGCTCGATCTGGCATCCTCACCCGGAATTGTGGTCCCTTCATGTCTGGGCCATCAACGGGTACATGTTGAACTCCCTAAGGGAGTATTAAACACGATCAGGCAGGCTAGAGCTCCGTCTACGAGACGGCTCTACTCCTCGAAATGGTCAGTGTTTTCGGGCTGGTGCACAGCCCGTGGCGTGTCACCCACAGACTGTGGAGTGACGGAGGTGCTTTCCTTCCTACAAGAGCTGTTGGATAAGGGCAGGACCCCTTCCACGCTCAAAGTTTATGTGGCGGCTATAGCAGCGTTCTCAAGAACAACGCTTGGTCAGTCAATAGGAAGGAACGATTTAGTCATCCGCTTCCTTAGAGGGGCTAAGAGACTGAATCCTCCCAGACCTCCCTCAGTCCCTGTATGGGACCTTTCTACGGTTCTGGAAGCCATGAAAGGTGGACCATTCGAGCCTTTACAGTCAATTGATCTGAAACATCTGTCTTTCAAGACTGTGTTTCTGCTGGCTCTCGCTTCAGTGAAGCGCATAGGGGACTTACACGCGCTCTCTGTGAGCACGACGTGCACGGAATTTGGGCCTAATGACTCAAAAGTTATACTCAAACCTAAGCACGGTTATGTTCCGAAATCCCTCAACACACCGTTTAGGGCGCAGGTTATCTCCCTGTCAGCCCTACCGGTCCCTGATGAGGAAAGAGACGCGGGCCTCCTTTGCCCAGTCAGGGCATTACGAGCTTATGTGTCTCGCTCGTCTGTTTTCAGACAGACGGAGCAGCTCTTTGTTTCGTTTAGCAGGCGTTCTAAGGGACTAGCCGCGTCGAAACAGAGCCTATCCAGATGGATAGTTGATGCTATAGCGCTGGCATACGCCTCCAAGGGCATGCAGTGCCCGTTGGGTGTCAGAGCGCACTCCACGAGAGGCATGGCCTCTTCGTGGGCCTGGTCGAGTGGGATTGCCTTGCAAGATATTTGTACGGCGGCGGGCTGGGCCTCCCCGTCTACATTTATAAGGTTCTACAACCTAGAGGTTCCCGCCCTGCAGGCCAGGCTGCTGTCGGTCTAAGTTAACCAGTATTATCTGGCCTGATGCTATCAGCTCAGAATGCTGCGTCTACTGAGCACAGCTCGATGATCGACAGTGAAAAGCAGTAGCACGAGATGTGCCTGGGCAAACTGTGTAAGACCCACATTTCCCCATCAGTTCAGGCCGTACCCCGCCCTGTCTGTATGATGAAATTCGCGTCTAAGCGACGCTGCCATATGTGGAAGAGTGCGGCTTCGCCCCTCCCTCTTCCCGGACTCCCTGTGAGTTCCCTAGGTGATTTTGCACTATATGAACCCCGGGCTTTCGCCCTTGGGTCTTTGGTGTCAGATCTCAGCATGCACGGCGTTTTACATTGGGTCCCCTAGCGTAAGATATCTTAGGCCTAGACCACGCCCGTTTCGGCGGGACGTGACGCAGCGGGCGCGAAGCACCCTCATTGGGTCTGGCGTCACGCCAGGCCTCGCTCGATAGGCTGCTGCAGTTGCCGCAGAGCAGCCAATATGTCTGCATGCTGCCGCAACGCGTTTTGCATTATTACAAAATTAAGGATAATTTTTGGCTTCAATATCTCGCGGAAAAAGGATTTTCCCCTAGCGTAAGATATCTTACACAGTACTCGTTCCCTCTTCTAGAGAGAACCGAGGTTACGTTAGTAACCGAGTACGTTATATCTTGTCGCAACTGTCAGTTTATTACTGTGATTTTCAGTCAGTTTCTTACAGTGTTGTAAAAGTGCAGAACGTTTTTTGTAGGTTTAGGGTGTGGGTTAATGTTAGGTTATAGTATTTATAGCTAGCTGCATATGAAAACAATATGAAGAAAGTCTATGGAATGGGCCCGACTAATTTTCATCTAGTCCCAGAGCAGGTTGAAAAAAATAGATTAAAAAAATTAAAATAAAAAACGGAAATACAAAAATTTTAACACTAAAATCGCTATCCCTATAAATCCCTATAATGTTCACAAGTAAACGTGTGTGTAAATATAAAATTTTTCATCATCATGAAATAAAAAATAAACAGGCTATAATGATGAAGCAGTAATGATGAAGCAGTACTATACCTTTGCCAGGGCATGTAGCGTGTTTGTTCTTAATCCGGTTTGGGATCCTGTCCCGTTCCCGTTGCCAGTTATCTGCCTGTTCTCTTTCCGGTCCTATCACAATAAAAGACACAAAAAAAATGTTCTTTAAAGTAGCACTGTATCTCTTGAAATGACACTGAAACACTTTGGGTTGACACGTTGTTTTGGTATGACATACCTACCTTGTAAAACTTTTTCAATAATATTTGTAATTATTTAATAATTATTTTAAATAACTTTTAATTAATTGAGAGCATACATGGAATACTTTATAAGTTTATTTACACTAAAATGAACAAGCAATAAGAAAAGTTGACCAGTAACATCACTTAAGTTATACAATTTCCCTAATGCTTTGATATAGATACATTTAATCCTAAAATCATGATGATGAAAAAAACAAAACAAAAACAAAAACAAAAACAGACATATGCATCAACAACCCAAACTCTAACATTTCAGGAAACCACACCGGCCTAGAAAAAAAGGGCAAGAATATCTTCTGGTGAAAAAACAAACAAGAGAAGTAAGATGGTCAGGCATCGTGTGACAAATGCGAGATCAACAAATGCCTGTTTTCTCTTTAGCAGTATTACCAGTAAAAGTGCACTTCATCATACTCAACTTACCAAAGTAGTCTACTGTTTTTGTACTTTTGCACATGGCATCGGAGCATCTCTCTTGACAAACATAACTTCGTTGATACAAGCATTTATAACAGCTCAGAGAGAAACCTTTAATGACAATAAGACAGAGAGAGACATTCAGTGACCTTTTTAAAATCCAATTAAAAAAAATATCTTATGCTGTTTACTGTACCTCCAGTGAGAGGAATGAAAAGAAGAACAATGGAGACTTGCAGATGCATCTTGTGACGGAACAGGAATGAACAGACAATGTCTCGTTTTCCTTTTATGTCTGCTCAAAAAAAGGAGGGTTTTTTCTCTCTCTGCATCAAACACAGCATTGCCTCCTATTTCTATTAATCTACACTCGTTTCTACAGTGAGCTTGTGATAAATCACATTGGAGACAAAACCATTGTTTAGAACTTTCACATTTTCTGACTTAAACCAGTGATTAATTTATAAAACACAAAAAATATGTAATTTTAGTAGATATTTTAGGCTACCAGTGGCCAATTCAATTTGTGATCAATTAATAAACAACCTGAACAATCATCGTGACTGTGCTTTCAGCTGGTTTAAGCTGATTTAGCAGACAAGTGGCTAAAACCTCATTTACTAGCATAACAATTCACATTTTTGTAGTTTACTTATCGTTTTCAAAATCTTGCACTTTGAACCCCATTTTCAAACGTTTGCACCTTCAGGACCCCAAAATGCCTGTCGTGTAAATGAACGGCCAACACATAAAACGTTCTCTTACGAGAGGTTCTCTCGTATTGCGTAAGTTAGCTTACGCTACGGGTAAAGTCATCTTTTCTCGAGATATGAAGCCAAAAAATTATCCTTAATTTTTATTCATTGTCAACGCAGTGCAGCAGCCTGCAGACCTAGAGCAGGCTATCTAGCGCGCTCATTGGCTGCTCCGCGGCAACTGCAGCAGCCTACCAGTGAGCCTGGCGTGACGTCACGCCCAATGAGGGCGCACGCGCCCTCACGCGCCACAGCCCGCCAGAATGGGAGTGGCTTAGCGTATAAAAGGAAGGCTCAGAGGCTGATACCCTGATTTTCGTCTCTTCAGCGAAGCTCTCCGCATCGCTGCACTCTGAGAGAAGCCGCCGCCGTCGAAACCAGCGCCTGCAAGCCGAGGAAAGCGACTGAGCGCCTCTCCCGCGAGCCTCGCTCTCTCCCTCTCCGCCCCCGCTTCCCGACGCGCAGCTGCCGGCTCCTGCCTGCACTGCCGTCGCCTCAGGGGATGAAGCGGATGAGGACGCCATCATCGACAGCTGCTCTATCCTGGCTTCGGACAGCGAGGACTGGTCCGAATCTCACCGCTCCACCTCCTCTTCGACCCAGGAATCTGGCCGGGCTCGCGCCAGTGTGGACGACGAGCTTCTCCGCCTCCTCACTAAGGCTGTCGAGCACTTAGGCCTCGAATGGTCACCACCGAAGGCGCCCGCGCCTAACAGGCTCGAAGGGGGTTTTCTGCCTAGCCGCCGCCAAGCGCCTGCCTCTAGGTCAGCATCCTTCCTGCCCGAGCTCCACGCTGAGCTTTCCAAATCCTGGAACGCTCCTTTCTCCACGAGGCTCCGCTCCTCAGTCTCCTCGACTCTCTCTCACGTGGACGGAGCCGCGGAGAAGGGATATACCCAGATTCCCCCGGTGGAACAGGCGGTCGCAGCGCACCTTTGCCCCCCATCCGCGAGATGGCGCTCAAAGTCTGCCCTCCCGTCTAAAGCCTGCAGGACTACGTCAGCACTCGTCAGCCGCGCCTTCTCTGCCGCTGGACAGGCTGATTCCGCCCTGCACACAATGGCGGTTCTCCAGATCCTCCAGGCCGATCTCCTCCGCGAAATGGACGAGAAAGGCCCGAGTCACACCGCCTTCACGGACTTGCGCAGCGCGACGGACCTCTCCCTTCGCGCTACCAAGACCGTGGCCCAAGCCATCGGGAGATCCATGGCCTCGCTTACCGTCACCGAGCGCCATCTGTGGCTAACGCTCGCCGACATGGGTGACGCCCATGCTCTCCCCCACCGGCCTCTTCGGCCCTGCTGTAAGCGGCGTCGTGGATCGTTTTTCGGAGGTACGGAAAGCGTCGCAGGCCATGAACCTCTTCCTGCCTCGCCGCTCGAGTTCCGCTGCAGGCCGCTCTCAAGCACAGCCTCCTGCACGCAGCTCTACGCAGCGCTCGTCTCGACCTCCGCCTTCGCAGCAACGACAGGGCGGCCGCCCTAGGTCGCGCTCATCCAGCCAGCACAGACCGCCTCCCTCTCGGGGACCCCGGCCTAAGATCGCGCTGAAGCCCGAGCCTGCGAAGTCCTCCTAGCATGCGCAGGGAGGACTCACAACGTTACCTCTGCCAGTCCCCTTAGAAAAGGCTACTGCAGTAGTGTTCACCGCAGCCAACGAGTCAGTTACACAACTCGCTCGCCTGCACACAAACGCCGTTCTCACGGCGACCCAGAGAAATCTCAAAAAGAGCATAAAGTCTGGTTTTCCGGCTCACGCCGACGGTGTTATGAGTGTAGCAAATGTGCCCACATCCCAGTGTTCACCCCTACACACAAGCACGATCTCCCCTGTGTACCCCACAGAGCACACTCTCATAAAGCGGGCACGCGCCGCTCGAGTGTCAAATGTAGGAAATGTGCCCACGATCCAGTGCCCACACCTACACTTTGCCCGCTCTGTCTCACAACTGTCTCGGGGTTAGATCACATAAAGCTCCCCACCACTGGCCGTTACGAATGTAAGCCCTGTGCCCACCTACGAGCGCTCACGCTTACTGATAAACACATTAACGCCCACGCCGCTCTCGCGCCACGGGTTTCTCACTGCAAAATGTTCTCCGTCCCAAGTGACCGAGTCATTGAGTGCTGTCCAGCCAATTATCGCTATCAGCGAGCTCCTGTTCCCCAGAATCGACAGCGCGCGCACCGCGCAAATTCCTCTGTTGCATGTCCCCTATCCCGCGCAGTGCAGCGGCCGGGACCCAGAGGCCATTCGACCCCTAGCTATGCATGCGGAAGCGTGGGAAGCTATCCCGGGCGTGTCAGAATGGGTGCTGAACATTGTGAAACGGGGCTATTCGCTGCAGTTCGCTCGCTGTCCCCCGCGCTTTCGAGCACGGACCGAGACGAGAGTGAATACAGAAGCAGCCCATCTGCTTCATACAGAAATAGCGAAACTATTGTGCAAGGGGGCGATAGAACGAGTGCATCCTTCTCTGACCGAGACGGGCTTTTACAGCCGCTATTTCCTCGTTCCCAAGAAGGACGGAGCTCTCAGACCCATATTAGATCTGAGATATTTGAACAAAGCTCTCATGAGACGGCCGTTCAAAATGCTCACAACCAGACAAATCCTCGCGCAAATCCGCCCGAGGGACTGGTTTATTTCTCTCGATCTGAAAGACGCATACTTTCAGATTCAGATTATACCCCGTCACAGGCCATTCTTGAGATTCGCCTTCGACGGTCAGGTATATCAATACACCGTCCTCCCGTTCGGCCTGTTCTTAGCACCCCGTACGTTCACGAAGTGCATGGACTCGGCCCTCGCTCCCCTGAGAACACAGGGCATGCGAATTCTAAACTATTTGGACGACTGGTTGATTCTAGCGCAGTCAGAGGAAGAACTCATTTCCCACAGACTAGTGCTACTCAGCCATCTGAAAAGCTTGGGTCTCTCGGTCAACTGGACCAAGAGCTCATTAATACCCAGTCAGTCGATCTCTTTTTTGGGAATAGAACTGGACTCGGTGGCTATGACGGCCAGACTGTCGACACAGCGCGCGCGCCGTATTCGACATCTCGCCGCGTCTTTTCAGAAAGGCAGGTGTTTCCCCCTGAAAGCATTTCAGAGGATGTTGGGCCACATGGCTTCAGCTGCAGCGGTGCTTCAGCTGGGCCTACTGCGCATTCGCCCGCTTCAGCGCTGGCTGAAAGCGAGCGCACCCCGCAGAGCGTGGATTGCCGGCGGCTCGCGAGTCAGTGTGAATCAGGGCTGCGTCTCAGCCCTGCAGCCCTGGCTGGCGGCCGAATGGTACCAACGGGGAGTTACAATGGGAGTTATCTCGCACCGGAAAACGATCTCGACAGACGCCTCCAACCTAGGTTGGGGTGCGCTTCTCGAGGGCAGAACTGTCTATGGCCTCTGGTCAGACCGGGAGAAATGCCTTCACATAAACTGTCTGGAGATGCTAGCGGTCGAGAATGCACTGAAACATTTTCTCCCATACCTGCGAGGACACCATGTACTAGTTCGCACAGACAACATGTCAGTGGTGTCCTACTTGAACCGTCAGGGCGGGATCAGATCCAAAATCCTCTGCGCACTGGCGGAACGCCTCCTCGTTTGGGCTCAGGGCTCACTGCGCTCGCTGAGAGCCGCGCATGTGCCCGGTCACCTGAACGTCGGCCCAGACAGACTGTCCAGAGACAACGTTCCCCCCGGGGAATGGTCTCTGCACCACCAGTCCAGCTTCTATGGCGCCTGTTCGGCAGAGCGAAAGTCGACCTCTTTGCATCAGACGACAACGCCCACTGCCCGATATTCTTCTCGAAGAGCGAGGACGCGCTGGCCCAAGCCTGGCCCAGCCTCCCGCTGTACGCTTTTCCCCCGATCTCGCTGTTACCCCAGGTGATCGGGAGGATCAGAGAAACGCGCCACTCAGTGCTCCTCATAACCCCGCACTGGGAGAACCAGACATGGTTCCCGGAATTAATGCGGCTGGCAGACTCAGCCCCATGGCCGATCCCGATGAGGAGAGACCTTCTCTCTCAAGCCCGCGGTTCGATCTGGCATCCCCATCCAGAGCGCTGGTCTCTGCATGCGTGGAGAATCAACGGATACTCGTTGATTTGCCAAAAGGGGTCGTGAACACGATCACGCAGTCTAGAGCCCCCTCTACGAGACGGCTCTACGCGTCAAAATGGTCTGTGTTTAACAAGTGGTGCACGGGGAAAAATTTAAACCCACAAGCGTGTGGGATTTCGTGGGTTTTGTGCTTCTTTCAGGAGCTGCTGGACGCGGGCAGGTCCCCCTCCACGCTCAAAGTCTATGTTGCGGCTATTGCAGCGTTCGCCGACTCGGCGCGCGGCCGCGCATTAGGAAGGAATGAATTCATCATCCGCTTCCTTAAAGGAGCCAGGAGGATGAATCCCCCGCGGCCCCCCTCGGTTCCGATCTGGGATTTGTCTTTGGTCCTAGAGGCCCTGAAAGCTTATCCCTTCGAACCTTTGGACACTGTGGATCTGAAATACCTCACTTTCAAAACCGCTTTTCTGATAGCTCTGTCTTCAGTTAAATGCGTGGGTGACTTACACGCGTTATCAGTTAACGCGGCGTGTCTCGAGTTCGGACCTAATGACTCAATAGTCATTCTCAAACCGAGACATGGTTACGTCCCCAAGGTGATGGGCACTCCTTTCAGTCATTTCCCTCTCAGCCCTACCGGCATCCGGCAGCGAGGTTGATAGTAACCTCCTCTGCCCTGTCAGGGCTCTGAGGAATTACGTCACGCGCTCCGCCGCTTTCAGGCGCTCGGAGCAGCTTTTCGTTTCGTTTGGAGGGCGCACCAAGGGTCTCGCCGCCTCGAAACACAGTCTGTCCAGATGGATAGTGGACGCTATTGCGGCAGCTTATGCGTCCAGAAACCTGCAGTGCCCCTTGGGCATCCGGGCTCATTCCACCAGAGGCATGGCCTCATCGTGGGCTTGGTCCAGCGGGATTTCCATTCATGACATTTGTACAGCGGCAGGCTGGGCCTCCCCCTCTACATTTGTTAGGTTTTATAACCTGGAAGTCCCCGCCCTGCAGGCTAAACTTCTATCAGTCTGAGTCGTGTGTATGTCCTGCCCACACTTTTGTGCGCGGGCTACTTACTCGGTTTAGCTCTCCTGGTTGAGCTGCACTAGAAAGGGTTATGTCAGTATAGACCGGTCGAGCCGCTCTACACCCCCTAATGTGTGCTTATGAACATGTGCTGGCCCACTAATAAACTGTCGGCCACCTGTTTCCCACTTATCAGTGTTCCCCGGGTTTCCCCTGGGACTCATGTAGTGGATGCTGGGCGCGCACGGCGTTGACAAGGGGTTCCCGTAGCGTAAGCTAACTTACGCAATACGAGAGAACCTCTCGTAAGAGAACGTAATCGGTTACTAACGTAACCTCGGTTCTCTCTAGAAGAGGGAACGAGTATTGCGTAACCCGCCGTGCTCGCGCCACAAGCTCTTGTCGCTTCAGTCGACGAAAACCAGGGTATCAGCCTCTGAGCCTTCCTTTTATACGCTAAGCCACTCCCATTCTGGCGGGCTGTGGCGCGTGCGCCCTCATTGGGCGTGACGTCACGCCAGGCTCACTGGTAGGCTGCTGCAGTTGCCGCGGAGCAGCCAATGAGCGCGCTAGATAGCCTGCTCTAGGTCTGCTAGCTGCTGCACTGCGTTGACAATGAATAAAAATTAAGGATAATTTTTTGGCTTCATATCTCGAGAAAAGATGACTTTACCCGTAGCGTAAGCTAACTTACGCAATACTCGTTCCCTCTTCTAGAGAGAACCGAGGTTACGTTAGTAACCGATTACGTTTTCCGTTTTTAGTTGAAAACGGTGTCATGTCAAATCAATCTGATGAGGTATTTTGCACAGTAAAATGTCCTCCCAGTGAAAAATAAACAGGTAGGGTGATTTACAGTGGAAAAATTGAGTCTGTTCTCCACACAGAGCTACTGCATAACTTCAGAAGACTTGGACTATATGTAATAATTTTCGGTTTAGTTAGGTTTTTTTTTGCATTTTTTTTAGGTTTTTTTTTGCATTTTTTTGACAAGTGGCACTGGAGAGATGAATCTTTTCTATTATGTTTTTACAGGTTTCATAAAAAAATATATATCCATACAAATATATATCCATACAAAAAGACCAAAAATATGTTTTATTTTTTATGCAATGATTTTGAAGAGATTTTCAGTCAAAATTCTGTGATAAAAAGCATGATCAATTGCTGCCCCCTGTTGGATACACAGGACATCTCATTTCTCACTGGTCAAAGGAGAAAACCATAACTGGAATACAAATATTATAATTTTTTTATTCTGGTCAGATTGCTAAAATTACCTCACACCCGAGATGTCATTTTGGTTGTATAATTTATTAAATTTCAGTGTTCTTCTTTAAAATAAATATATGGTAAATTAAAAAAAATTATAATAATAATTAAAGCAAAGTTTTGTACAATCCAAACATAAACAACAGAAAGCCCTGCTCACAGGAGACCCTGGAGTGCATACATTCTTTACTGAACACACACACACACACACACACACACAATCAGTGGCAATGTGTTTCTTATGACAATCTGGTTCCTCAGTGAAGAATTATGAAAGTACATTAATACTGTCAGCAGTTAGCATGAATACATGTCAGAAAAGAAAAAGAAAAGATGGATAATACAGAACCATTTCATGATAAAACATTTTAAAACCATGAAAAGCTGAAGGTCAACATCTACACACACACACACACACACACACACACACACACACAGTCACACAGATCCCTTGTCACATGTTCATTGCATTGCACTGCTAAAGTAAGTGTCACGTATGAACAGCAGCATATGGAGAGGTATGAGAAACGCAAAACACCGGATGCGTTCGTACGCACATTCGTGTAATCATAGTACATAATTCATAATTCAAGTAGTGAGAGTGTTGTCTGTCGTTCCTGTGTAAATTAATACTACGGTAAAATCAAACAGAAAAGTGCCACATGCAGATTTCTGCCTAAAAAAACCCCAACACTGAACGATGACATAATTCTAAAACACATTCATTAACTCTGTCAATCAAACATCAAGCTCCACCCACTCCACTTGTTCCTCAGCTCTGCTCATGTGATGTCACAGCGCAGTGGCCAATAGGAGCGCGGCAGCTGGGTGAGCCAATAGGAAAGCAGGAGTCTAGTCTGGAATTTGAGAAGCTCGTGGACCAATAGGGTATTAGGAGGCCTGCTCATTTGCAAAAGGACAGTTTAAGAGACTGGAATATAACCCAGTAGCCAATCAGAAAGCAGCGGATCTATCCGATGAGCCAATGGAAAGGAGGATCATTTTTTCTTGGAGGTGCTCGGCCGTTTGACCTGCCACAGGTGACCATGGATGGTGAGAGCGTCTACGCTGACCGAGACGGACTTGGCGGGAATGACGTTGAACTGCTTGCGGTCGGAGCTGTATTTGTAGAGTCTGTCGATCATTTTGCGGGTGATGGATCGCGGCCCGGTGCCTTTGAGCTTGACGATCTCCTCGGTTTCGGGGGAATACACGTACAGCGCCCGGAACTGGCATCCACCATCACGGAACAGGATTATCAGGTGGTTGGACTCGCATCGCTCGATTTCCTGTGGATTAATGGCAATGACTCGTTACATATTCAAACATATACAGCCGGATATATAAAGATGCACAGAAATATAGATACTAAAATCAGTTCTAGATATAGATCTATAATATAGATCTATAAATCAGTTTAGTGTGTAGCTGTTCAACAAATTGTAAATGTTTTTATCATGCAAAACTGTCTTGATCTATCCATCCATTCATCCATCCATCCATCCATCCATCCATCCATCCATCCATCCATCCATCTATCCATCTCTCCATCCATCCATCCATCTCTCCATCCATCCATCCATCTCTCCATCCATCCATCCATCCATCTCTCCATCCATCCATCTCTCCATCCATTCATCCATCCATCCATCCATCCATCCATCCATCTCTCCATCCATCCATCCATCCATCCATCCATCCATCCATCCATCTCTCCATCCATCCATCCATCCATCTCTCCATCCATTCATCCATCTCTCCATCCATCCATCCATCTCTCCATCCATCCATCCATCCATCCATCCATCCATCCATCTCTCCATCCATTCATCCATCCATCCATCCATCTCTCCATCCATCCATCCATCCATCCATCCATCTCTCCATCCATCTCTCCATCCATCCATCCATCCATCCATCTCTCCATCCATCTCTCCATCCATCCATCCATCCATCTCTCCATCCATCTCTCCATCCATCTCTCCATCCATCCATCTCTCCATCCATCTCTCCATCCATCCATCCATCCATCCATCCATCCATCCATCCATCCATCCATCCATCCATCTATTCATTCATCCATCAATCCATCTGACCATCTATCCAATCCATCCATCCATCCATCCAAATAATATAGTACATAGTAAATTTGGTTCAGTATATACGCTGCATACTTCTTTTTTAAAGTATGTGAAACAGTATACTGTTAACAGTACAAAAATGCAGTAGTTCATAAGCATGCAGAAAATGTGCATACTGTCCACAGTATTCATACTATGAACTATGAAGCATAAATAATATGTAATAGTAAGACTAGCACTGTAGCAATGCGTTTTGAACAGCCTGCTGTCATAGTAACTGCACTCACCTCCAGAACGGCGTTCTTCTGTGCTTCATTGACTTTCCCCGCCAGACAGCAGTGAGCGATGGCATTCTGGATGATCGGTTTGTTGGACTTTGCACTAGGCTCCTTAAATAACCTGGGTCCTGAGGACAGAAAGGGGAACAACGCAAACTGAGCTAATAATGCTGAAATATTTTGTTATCTTGGGTGAACAAAACAAATAACATAATAAAACTATAAATGCATTCAAGAAGAGCAGTAAATGTGTGTATCTCACCATTGTATTCTGCTACAGACGTGATGGACGAGGCCGTTGAGCCGTTGTCCCAGTCTCGTTCCATGTTCCTGCTCGCATTTCGGCTCAATATGGGAAAAGATTCCACAGACTCCCCCCTGCAACACACATCCGGGAATTATGATATTATGATCTGATAACTGGACTGAAATCCAGTGCAAAGCTGTTGTGTGTCACATGCAATTACAATTATCACATGCAATAAAACCAATGATGCAAAAAAATATAAATATAAAATAAAATAATAATTATATATTTTTTAATCAAATATAAATTAAAAAAAGATTCAATTAAATAAACATTTATTAAAAATTTAAATTATATTTAATTAGTTTATATATTTATATTTAATTTAATGTATTGCAATATATATATATATATATATATATATATATATATATATATATATATATATATATATATATATATATATATACACACACACACACACACACACACATATACATATACATCCACACACACACACACACACATTTACATATACATACACATCCACACACATCCACACACATCCACACACATTATATAGATTCAAAATATATTAAATAATATTTTGGTTGAAGTAGCTCTGAATCTAGTCAAAAAAAATAAAAAAAATAAAAAGGAATATCAGTCAACTCAAAGTGTGATGTGAAGAAAAGCAACATTTTTGCATAAAGCTGTCGCTTTGAGTCCAGAGAAGTGGGCCGCACATCTGCGATGCTCACCTGTAAGAACTGGCCCCTCCTGACGCCACACTGTCACCTTCAGTAGCAGCAGAAGCCAATGAGAGAGAAGATCCAGAGGGAGCAGAACAGAGACTCACCGCTGGAGAGAGAAAGAGTGGCGTTACCGGCTCAGAATCAAACGCATTATGTATAGATGCATTAAAAGTACAGTTTCTTACGAGCCGAACAGGAAGATTCCGCTCGATGCAGTGATTTAGGGCGTGGCCTCCTGTTACGTGGGCGTGGTTTGGTGACTCCCTGCTCCTCCAGAAGCTCTTCCTGCTTCCTGCGCAGGTACTCCTGTTTGATCAGCTCCCGACGAGCCTTTTCTTCCTCTTTACGCACGCGGTCTTCCTCAGCTTTTCGTCTGACACAAACAGACATAAACAACATCAAATAGAGAAAAGCTCTCCTATTTACTCTCTAGATCCAGCGTGACTGATACCTGGCTTCATCTCGTTTGAGCTCTGACTCCACCTCCAGCTGCTGCTTGCGTATCCGTGCCTCTTCGGCCTTACGCTGCTGTTTAAGGAGGAACGCCGCCCTCTTCTTAGCCAGCTCGTCCTCTGCTTTCTGATCATCCTACATACAGGAAGTGAAAGCAGAGGCAATGGTTTTCATACAAACAAACAAAAATACTAACCAGGCAACAGGAGACAAGTTTCATCTTTATCCTGCAATCTTTTTATTAATAACTTTTGGTAACACTTTATTTTAAGGTGACAGTTACACGTCATTACATGTACTTACTATAGTAATAACAGTAAATTATGCATAATTACAAGTAACTAACCCTAAACCAAACCCTAGCCTTAACTATATAGTAAGTACATGTAGTTAATTAATATTACTCAGTCCTTATTTGAGTACAATGTAACCATGTCACCTTAAAATATTTTTTAACCTAACTTTTTTTTATTCTTGATCATTGATGTCTTTTATCACGTTACTGTTGCTTTTTATACTCTTACGGCTTATTGCTTTTATGATATGGTTGCAATAGCAAGAAGGTAAAATACATCAATATTTAATAAATTAAAAATACAAAAATTTTATAGAAATTATTTTTTTTTTAAAACATTTTTGAACTTATTAAATAACAATATTAATAAAAATAAATCACGTCAAACCACTCTTCAGCCAACTATCTATTTTATAATGCAATATAATTCAAATACATTTTAATATGCAATTTAACAATGAGATAAATCATATTATAATAACAGATTTAAAAATATAAATAATAATAATAATAAAAAAATCCACAGTGTAGACAGAATCACTGATTATAATGGGTTCAACTGTCTTTTGTCGTGTCGCACGGCTAGTTTCCGGTGTAGACACAATGTATTATAATAATAATAATAATAACAATAATAATAAAACAGTTATGCAAACACTCTGGTACCTTGAAGAAGAAGCCCAGCCCAGCCTTCTGTTCACCATCAGGTTCTGCACTACCTTCTGACGGGTTAGCTGGGTCAAATAGGTCCACTTCAATCAGCTGTGCTTTTGTTCTGTTTTCCTCAGATGAAACTGGAACGTTCTCCTCTCCAGAGCCTCTGGACTCGCTCCGCTCCCGGGTTGGATCGTCAGGCGGCGGCTCTGCGGAGGGGGGTTCGGTTTGGGGAGGGTCAAGGATGTCTGAGCGTCTGTTTGCAGATTCCTGCAGTTTGAATGTAGTATTCCGAATAATTCCTTTCAAGCCACGCCCACCCTCTTTAACCCCACCCTCTTTAACCCCACTCTCTTCCTCATTCTCAGCCCGGGGGGTCCTGCCACCCGGCGTCGGAGTGCTTGCTTTTGCTGCTGGACGACTGTTGGTATCTTTGCTCAGTTTGAGGTCGCTAGGTTTCGTCCGAGGCGTACGACTCGAGCTGAGTCGGGGAGGACGCTTGGTCGCGGTGGAAAAAGATTCTGTGAACTGCACGGAAAGGCGCGACTTGGTCTCCTGCTGCTCCGGCGGCTGTTCGTTTAAGGTCGGGACTGTGATTGGTTTGGTTTGCGGTTGTTCCTGCGGGGACTGGACGGTCTGTTTCATGAGCAAGTCCTGCTGGAGAGACATTTGCAACATTTGCTGCTGTATCGCTCCGATCGCTTCGTTCAGGAGCTCGATTGAACGGCTACATTCGCTGAGATCTGGCTCTCCACCCACATCGTCTGAAGCTCCGCCCCCTCCCATGACACTCAAACGATTGTCCTTATCCTCTAATGGAGTTACTGACGTTTCTTTATGCTCAGGGCCCTTTCCTCGAGCTTTCAGAACCTCAACGCATGCATCGTCCTTCGCAAGCGGTTTCTCCTTAAACACAATTCCCGTTTTGAGTGGGTGTGGCAGTGTGTCGCTCCTCCCTTTTTTAACGACATGCAAGAATGCCGCCTTTCCCAGCTGTTGCCGTTGGCGTGCCGACAAGTTCTCCATCTTTCTTTTCTGCATCTCGATGGCACGCCGTTTTTCCTCCAATTGCATGCGAAGGTGTACAAGTTCGGAAGCGAAACCAGGGCGGCCACCTGGTGTTCCCGGACTCTTGTCCGAAGGGAAGTGCATGCTTTCGGATCCATCGGGAGTGGTAGTCTGCGAGCTTCCTGTGCTGGGACAACCATCCGGAAATCCGACTCTATGCCTGCGGCGTTCTGCGAAACTCGTCATGCGGCCGGTCGATGTGCTGCTGGCCTGCGACAACACGCTGGGGCAGGGACTTGCCCGACCGCTAGTACCTTCCTTATCGTCCCGTTCGTGCACACAAACGTCCTCACGCAATTTCACGGACTCCTCTTCCTCTCCAAAGCCCATGCATTTCCTCCCAGCTTGCATCAGAGGCGCTTTGGAAAGCTCTTGTTCTGGAACCTCTACATCTTCATCTTCCTCAAACTCAGAGTCAGAGACGATGTCCTCCCAGGCTCCGAGCGGACTGTCCCGCACACACTCCACGTCGTCGTGCAGGAAGAAGCTTCCCGGGGATTGCGCTCGAGAGCTTTCTTGCTCTATGCTACTGATTGGAGTAAACGTCCGGTTGAGTATGCATTCTGTGGGCGTATGCGACCCCCGGCGTCCCTGACCCCGTCCTTCGCCACTCTCCTCCCGTTTACTAATCCCCATTTTCTCCTTATTTGGTCGTAGAACTGCAGGTTGCAACGGTTCCAAGAAGAAACCATCCCTGGATGCAGCAGCACCCTCAGGGCTAATGACAGCCAATAGCTCCTCCTCTTCCTCCTGGTTGTCATGGTGACGTGTCTGGAGCAGGGGCTGGCCATTGATGCGGTGTCGTGGAGTAATGGAGATGACGTTGGAGGCTAAACTGTCCTTGCTAATGGAACGAGCCAGGCTGATATTATCGCCACATATACGTTCCCAATCCGTCTCCATTTGAGAGATGGGTCTGAGAAAAGAGATACAGATGTGTTTATTTGAATGGGTTAGTCATTTATTCCAGGACTGGGCTCTATAAATGGTGCAATGGTAGAAATGTGTCAACCTGTAGAGATTCTGCAAGTTCCAATTTAAAAGGAAAACATATTCAAATGAGATAAAGTAGCTGTCATTTGTAAAGTATTTAATTTACTGGATTAAAAAAAAAGAAAAAAAAAGGCATTAACACTTTTTCATACATTTTCATAGAATTTCCAGCAAAAATAACACAGTGGTATTTTATGACCATTACCATAATTACCAATACCAAAATTACTCTTGCAATGATATATTTTGGGTCAGATTGTCCACACCTTATTAATTCTATATAAATGGCATTTAATGTGACATCAGTGTTATTTATTTGTATGTGTACAGTACATTTAAATTTTAGTACATTTTAATTGTATTAAATTTTTTAAGTTTTAGTCATTTTATTATGTGCTTTTGCCATTTTATTAGATTTTTATTTATTTATTTCTTTTCAGCTTTATTTTTATGTCAGTTTTAGCTTCAGTCATTTTAGTGACTACAAGTTAACATTTCATTATTTATATATCATTATTTACATTTTATTTCAGCTTTATTTCAATTAAAGATAACCATTTAAATAGTTTTAACTTCAGTTAACAATCCCAGTACAGTGTGACATTAGACTTAACCCTAACCTTTGTCTCCGTTCTGTCCAGGCAAGCTGTGATCCAAGCATGAGTCCATCCATACGGGACAAAGAGTTTGACCTGTTCCTGAGCTCTGCTCACAGAATGACAGAGAGAGAGAGAGAAAATAAATTGATCAATTAGAGAATTGAGAATGAATTTAATCAATCTCATCAATCTAAATGCAATATTATGCTAAAAGTTTAATTTGAAGATGTAGTTACCTGAACTCTCCTCCCCCTGAGAGGTCTTCTGTTGTCTCTGTCGTAACGGGAGGAGTGGGTGGGAGGGGGACGGGCTTCTATTTCTTCTGGAACAAAATCAGCTCCATTACAAGAAAAGTCAAACGGCTAGTTGCAACAAGCCATATATGTGTGTGTATATGTCTGTCTAACTATCTTTATATGCAATGTAATTGTGATAATAGAACAAAATTAGTTAAATATATGTAATTTTACACAATATTTACTCAAAATTCAATAAGAAAAAATATATTTAAAACACAAAACATACATTAGCCATTGACAAAACAGTCTGTAGATTTTGGGAACTGACACTAGAGAGAGCTAGGGCTATGTTCACACTTTCAGTCCAAATCCAATTATTTGTGCATCCATTTGGATCTGATCTAAAATGATTGACTGTCCTCATTGTGTATCGCAACTGTTCAGATCCGATTTGTGTGTCCCATGCCGCTCTTTCGTTTTATAGAATATCTATAAAATAAAATGCCTAATATTAAAGATGAACGAGAAACAGCGAGTCCTCTTTGCCAGCTGTAGCCTAAGGGCAAATGCCGGTCTATCGGAGCTCACGAAACCATTCAGACTCAGAGTCAGCACGGCGAGTACCACCGTATCATGTTCACAGAGACATATCATAACTGATAGGACAGTTGCTGACTGCTAAGATGAGCTTCTCCATCTTGCATCGGATCAAATGCTACTTCAGACTTCACTTCTATTGGTTGTCTCTCCCAAAAGTTACTCGAACACACTTGAACATATAGTTTAATATTCCCTATAACAACGTCTTACAATTAAGTTTTACTTAGCATGAGAAAGTCACATGAACCACAATCAGAGCAGATCCGATCAGAGAGTCAGACTGAAACGGATTTTCAGAAAGGAACAGGATTTCAATCGGATATGCACAAAAAATCAGATTTGGACTGACAGTCTGAACAAGGCTTAACACTGTTAACTCGTTGTTTTAATCACAACCCAATTGCGATATTGCATAGTTGTAATTTAATGCAATGAAGTGCAATGGTAAAATACGTACTGCAATGTGTAACAGATCATTAGGTACTTCAAATAGACTTACACAGACAAGGAGTCCTCAGGGTGCAAGTAATACCGCATACAACCGTCAGGATTGGCAGCTGTCGCCAACGAGTCGGCTGAAGGAGACGGAGTTAAAAAGCTACGCTTAGTGGCATTGGATATGGGCACATGGGGACGGGAACTCTTTGGCTGAAGAGACGCTCTCACTGTCAGATTGTCAATCACAACACAGCATAATAATAAAGAGTCAATGAGATGGACGTCTCCAGATAGAAACTAAGTGTGCATCTGAAAAGCTTTTAAGACTCGGTTCTTTACCATCTTTCATCTCTTGTAGGTCTCGTGGCTTTACGAAGTCCGGCTTCACTACTTCAAACCACCAAAAGAGCTCAGCAATGAAAACCATCACGTTATGCTGGAGGAACAAGAGCAAGTCAAAGTCAAGCAGGGAATCTGTTAGCTGTCGGTTAGCACACATAAGCTATGGTCTATAACCTAGTGAGCCGTCTACTAAGTAAAGTAAATTAGTTCAAATAAAAAAATTATAATCATGTTAGTTAAATAGCATAAGTATTTGTATGCACTGTATTCTGGGACGGTGAAGGATGCATATGATGCCGTTTTAATTTGGCCTTTGGTTTCTTAAAAGGAAACCCTTTACAATACTTTTACAGTGCAGAATGACATATTTAGGTACGGACCTTTAGCACCGGTGGGCCGTAGAGCAGGTCTTCGGTCTGCAGGTAAAAACACCTGTTCAGGTATTCGTTAGAAAACTCCCGCAGCAGATGGATGTTGTACACACTATCCGACAGAGACGTCACTTCCTTCAGACATATGTCTAATGGAGATAAACAACGTTGAAACTTAAAGAGCTTTACAACTTCTTTAAAAAAATAGATAAATCTGTATGTATAATTTCTAAATCATTCTTGCACTAATTGTCGAGTTCAATTGAACACAGTTGGCTTTGTATATTACAAATATTGTTGACTCTTTGACTAATTGCTTTGGTTTCCTTTTTTGTAAGTTGCTTTGGATAAAAGCATACATGTAAATGAATCTAACAATTTACGAAAGAATGATTTGAGAAAATTATTGCACGTCTCTCTCTGTATGTATAGAGAGAGAGAGAGAGAGAGAGAGAGAGAGATATTTGGGGTTAGTATGAATATTACAAAAGATATCTATTTCAAATAAATGCTGTTCTTTTGAACATTCAAATCAAAGAATCCTTAAAAAAGTAGAATCAAATACCAATTTTAACTTCAAAACTACTTTAAAAATCTGTATAAATAATTTTTAAATCATTGTTGCCTACATTTTTGAGTTGAACTGAAATAGTTGACTTAATAATTAAAAAAATTATTCTGCTCATTTGTGGCCCTGTGTGTGTGTGTGTGTGTGTATATACCATCTAGCCTCATGTATTCGGGGCAGTAGAAGTGTACGACCGCTAGCAGTGCTGCTCCGTCACAAACGTCCTTCATCAGGTCCTCCATCACAGACAGGTGAGGGAAAGAACGACCAGACAGGTGTTCTCTACGGTAACGTACCTGAGAGAGAGCAGGCAGGGACTTATAAAGCATCTAACACAGATCAGACACATGCACAGTCTCTCACATACCAAATGACACGCTCACTTCAAACATGACAGTTCACTCGAAAATGAAAATCCTGTCATTTAACAGACTCATGTCACTCAGAAATATGTTTTTGTTCTTAGTTAGAAATAAACATAAGTATCTTTTCCAATAAAATACATTTGGATAATAATTCTGTCTGCTGAGCTCCAAAAAGGACGCAACATAAAAGTAGTCTATACAAGTTAATAATAATTATATTACTTAATATTAAAGCATTACGTTCAAACTCTTGTAATGTAATTTTTTGTGTGGAAAAAAAAAGGTATTTTTTTGTGATTATTTGCTCAAAATCTTGCCTTCTGTCTTAGCGCCGTTTTTTTTTTTTTATCCTTACGATACACACACATGACAGCATTTTCATTATGAGTGGAACAAACCTTAAAAAAAAAAAAAAGATTCATGCAATTTTTTTAAAACCTTCCTAATGTGGAATGCGTTATGTGGCAAAGTGGCTTCTTCTGTGTCAAATAATTTAATATACAATATATATAGACCTATTTCAATCTAAAAATCCTGAGTTGGCTTCTTTTTTTTTAACCTAAAATAATAATGTATGAAAATACTTCATTTAAATAAAATACATAAGACATATATAGATATTTTTGGTGTTTTTTTTGCAAGATAGAGGGAGAGGATCAGATCGGACCTGGAGCCAGGATCATAAAAGTCGTTTCACCAAATTCAGTTTAAAAGTAATTTTATTTCACTTTTTCTTCTATGGTGAGAGTCTGAAGGTCTTTGCCTCTACATCACAGATCCAAACACTCTTCTGGACCTTTACTGTTGAAGTCAAACACCTTCAGCAAACACAAAATAATCCACTGAATGACATTTTGAATGATTGGATGTGTGGATGCATGAAAAGACAGATGGATGAATGAAAGAGTGAAGTATTGTGTGCGTGTTAAAGGTTTGCTACTCAATACGGGACCTGATCAATTATTGTCCAAAAGTTTGGGATCGGTAAGACTTTATGTTTTTAAAAGAAGTCTCTTCTGCTCACCAAGACTGCATTTATTTAATAGAAAATACAGTGAAAACAGTAATATTGTGAAATATTATTACAATTTAAAATAACTGTTTTCTATTTGAATATATTTTAAAAGTTGTATTTATTCCTGTGATCAAATATGTATTTTCAGCATCATTACTCCAGTCTTCAGTGTCACATGATCCTTCAGAAATCATTCTAATATGATGATTTGCTGCTCAAGAAATATTTCTGATTATTATCAATGTTGAAAACAGTTGAGTGCGAGTACTGTACCACACGAGAGAATTCCACTGGCTCCAGCATGCAATGGGCCAAAGCGCTCATGAGATCAGGCTGAGATAGACAGAGACAAGACAACGAACAGAGATGAATGCATGAGATGCACAATGACACACACGTTCCCCCTGCCAAACATACACACACACACACACACACACACACACACTCTATCTAGTAATTTGCCCGGAGCATGACGTGGCGGACACAGGGGGCGCTGTGGCACTTACAGGCACGAGCTTCCAGTACCATTTTGAGGGAGACTATCCGACAGGAAGGGGCGGGACAAGAGAGACAAACAGGAAGAGCATAAAGGTTAAAGGTCGAGCAGAGAAAGAGGTGTAGGGAGAAGAGAACGATCAGATTTAAAAGCAATCGAATCTGATCACAGAACAGGGTTAAACCGTCTAGTAAAATGCACAGTGAGTGATTGAGCCAATCAACGAGGAGGCTTGCATGCTAACGGTCTACTATAGGATGGGTTACGAGACTCGTGATTGGTCAGACCTTCTGATGGCACGGCGAATCCATCAGCGGCTGTTTCATCTTGAGTTCCTTCTCCGAGAGCTCTCTCGTCTTCAAGATCACCTGCAACACAAACACAAACAGTTCAGCGTACTTGACTCCAGTTCACACTGTAATAAAGAGTCTGATATACTAGAAACACTATTAGAGACCTTAAAGGTACAGTATCAAAAATAGCCTGTTGAAGGGTGAGGGAACATGTTTTGGTTTAAGAAACCTTGACTAACCTTATAATTGAACTTAAATGGCCAAGTTAAAGAAAAAACAAACACTGACCTTGTTGATCCAGAACAGCATGGCGTCCTCCATGTCGAAGGGAAGCTCTTTAGAGGCGCAGAAGGAGGAGAAGCGCTTGACGCTTGCCACGACTCTCTCTACAGCCATCATCTCCACAGTGTACGCCATCATCAGAGCGTCTATCAGCGGAATATGAGAACTCTACACACACACACACACACACAAATGTAACCGGACAGATGATAGTAGTGTTGTTATAACTACATTGTTTTCAGTAACTGAAACGAAGCTGAAATAAACCTAGATGAAAATTTTTCAAAAGAAATGATTATGTTGTATGAGATGAAGAACTAAAATTACAAAAAATAAAATGAAAGATATATACAAATTTTTTTTAACTAATAAAAATGACAAAAGTAAAAAAAAACTTTTTTATAAAATATAAAAATATAAGTCAATTCAAATTATTAATAAATACTATAATAGTATACAAATAATACTAAAATAACACTGCTGGGAAGTTACAAGTTTGAAAGTCATATATTATGTATACAGTAAATATACATTTGGAGTAAATAAAGTTAATAAAAAGAGTAATCATTTAACAATGATGGCATAATACATCAATACTTATTTATATATTTATAGTAATTGAATATAACAGATATAGTTTAATATTTTTAAAATATTTAAAAAAAATTAAAAACAATATATTAAAATATTTAACAATATATAACAGATAACATTGACATCACATAAAATCAGTTGCATTTTACATCAGTGAGTGGTGTCAGTTATCTCACAAAATAATATGGTTATTTTGCATTGAATCAAATTTTCTGTAAAATATTTTAACTTTTGTCAATCTGATCAAATCTGGAGTAAAAAAGGAGTCAATGTCTTATATCGATCAATACTGTTATAAACCAACAAATAAATTATTAAAGCAACAACAAAAAAAAAGGCTGTTACCAATATGGTGATGATTTACTGTGCATCCCTAGATTACACTGCATTGACAAATTGCATTATTTATAAATCGTATTTATAATGTTAAAGTGGTCTTAAAAATAGAATCACATTTTATGCGTACAGAAATCTGTGCACAGTATACATACAGCATACCGATGGAAAAATATTGAGAGTAGTACGAGTAGTATGTCATTCCAAACATACTGTAAGAAAGAGAGAGCCGTTTACATCATGATCAACAAGATGGAAGACTCAAGAGATTCAGCCGTATAAGGAGAACATCAGTCCTGCTGTACTCTATCTCCGTTTCACACACACACACACACATTCACACACACACACACACACGGTGCAAGTGTTTGTCAGGGAACTGGCAGAAAGTCTCGGTTTAACAACGGGAAAGGAGTCTGAGTGTCATTCAGAAACACACTTTACACACACAAACCTCAGAGCTCAAAGGGCTGATCTGATTCCCTTCAATCGAATGCGTTATAACTCTGATAGCGTCTATAAACATGTGAACATGCTCAGCAAAATTCTCTTCAAACTGACCGTACAAGAAGAAAGTCTGTGCTAATGTCTGCGATTTGTGATACAAGCACTAAAAGAAAGAAGAAATATGAAATTATTTACTTCATTTATTTTGATCAAAACCATTGGAACGCAGGTCACATTATTTATGTATTATTTATATCCTATTAGACTCTTCTAGCAATACTGAGAATGCACAAGTACTTGTAATCATGTTGTGACACCCTTCGGAAGCAATGGCACGTGAAAGCAAGCATTTGTGTTTACAGACTTGTGTACTTATTGTGTTTTAAATAAACAAAAAACATCACCAACATTATAAATGTAGTTTCGGCAATGGACTGAAATAAATACATTTAAGTACTAAAATTACAAAAATTATAAATAAAATAAAAAAAAGAGAAAACATTTAACAAAAATATGAAATAAAAATTTAGAATTATATACAAATATTTGTATACAACTAAAACTAATCAAAATGACAAATGCACATAACAAAATTACTAAGCTTAATCTATATTTGAAATAAAAATCTGAAAATATAAAAATACAAGCTAATTCAAAATATAAATAAATACTATAATAGTATATAAATGATACAATGTATTATAATCATTTATAATAATCAAAATAAATTAAAGCAAATAATTTCATATTTCTTTCTTTCTTTTAGTGCTTGTATAACAAATCGACAAGCAAATGATGTGCTGCCATGTGGTGATGAATATAATCATTCTGAAAGTTAGTGATGGAAACTAAATGAAAGAGACTTTGTGTTTGGGTGCATGTTTGTCTATTAGAGAAACACTATGGATGTTTCCATTGACCTACAAACAAAACACACACACACACACACACACACACACACGTCTGGCCACTCCATCACCCCAGCAGGTTGAGCAGATGGTCATACTGTGCCTCAGTTCTGTCCTCAAATACACCTCTCCAAATCTCTCTCTCTCTCTCTCTCTCTCTCTCTCTCTCTCTCTCACTCACACACACACACACACACGTTGGGTTTCCAAGTTTTATGAGGACATTCCATTGGGCGTAACGATTTTTATACTGTACAAACTGTACATTCTGTCCGCTTACACAAACCCTATCCATCACAGAAAACGTATAGCTATTTTAGATTTTCAAAAAAGATTATTCTGTATGATTTAGAAGCTTGTTTCCTCATGGAGACCAATAAAATGTCCCCAAAAGGTCAACATTTACTGGTATTACTATACTTGCATAACGATGGGAATACCAAGACCACAGACACACACACACACACAATCCATAATAGAGCGCAGCAGTGACTGCTCACTTTTCAGCCTTGGATTAGGAAGCATTTTTCCAATCTATTTTCTCTATATTAATTTCAAACTATTCTGCAATAAAGACTTCCAAGCCATGAACCAAACCGAGTCAGTCTGAGATGAATCACAGCATTGCAAAGTAAGTAATAATGTTAATGACTATAATTTGAAAAGATTACTTAATATAAAAATATTAATAAATACTATAAAAGTATACAAATAATGTATATGCGTTCCAGTGATTTTGACCAGAATAAATCAAACATACATACATACACACACATACATACATACATGTGTATATACACACACACATATATATACATACATATAGGCTATATATACATATATATATATATATCAATATTTAGTTATTATATTATAATAAAATATAGAATTATTCGATTTTTTTAAACAAATATTATATTATATATATATATATATATATATATATGTGTGTGTGTGTGTGTATGTATATATATATATATTTGTTTCAAAATATGTATACACTAAACATTTTTGATAAAAATCAGCTTTGCTATGGGTAGAAATAATGGGATTTGTGCCTATTAGACACAGACTTTAAAGGGATAGTTCACTTTAAAATTAATTTTTGGTATGTTTTAGCTTACCTCAAGGGCATCCAAGATGTAGGTGTCTTTTTTTCCGCAGTAGTTTCAATTTTGATATTTTTAGGTCAAACCGTTCTTGTCTGTCAGTCATATAATGCAGGTCTGTGGTCATTATCTCAAAACACAAGCACAGAGTCCAAATTAAAACAATTCCCCGTCGTCCAAATTAAACAATTCCCCATCGTAAGTACACATTGATGGCCTAAGACACGAAACGAGCGGTTTGTGTGAGAAAACGAACAGTATTTATATCGTTTTTACCTCTTATACGCAGCCATGTCCAAGTGATCTGATCTGACGTGTACGCAGACTGGTGCATAGATATATACACTAGATGTCGCCTTAAAGACATTCGTTCCAATGAACTGCCGTAGACAAGGCGACATCTAGTGTATATATCTATGCACCAGTCTGCGTACACGTCAGAACGGTTTGACCTAAAAATATCAAAATTGAAACTACTGCGGAAAAAAAGACACCTACATCTTGGATGCCCTTGAGGTAAGCTAAAACATACCAAAAATTAATTTCAAAGTGAACTATCCCTTTAACACAAGCCCCTAACACTGTGCTATTTTCAGGTAAGAAAAAGTCAAAAGGTCAAAATCACACCATCTTAATCGGGGTGGACGAGAGGTCGTCGTGGGAAACGGGCGTGTCGTCTTGTTCTCTGACATATATCCCCCGTCGTGCGAGCGTTTGGATGACGGCCTGATGGGAAGTGAGTGCAGACGCTTGTTCTCCTTTCAGGAGGAGTCCGCAAACCCGACAGTAGAGCTCCGAGGACAGCAGCAGCGATAACACCGGAGGCTTGATGTGCTCGACGCAGTACTGATCCGTGTAGAACGGGTCTCGCAGGTCCGTCGGGATGTGCTCTGAGACACAAACACACACACACAGAGAAACAGCTCGTTTTATACACAAAAACACAGAAGTATGACAACCTGTACACATGTAAACCAGTATAACACTAATGACCTGAAACAACAATATATTTTAATATAATGTTATAATTATAAAAACAACAATTAAACATTTTAAGTACTTGAAATAAAATATACATATATATATATATATATATTTTTTTTTTTTTTTTTTTTTTTTAAGACAACATTTTTCATTTTCGTTTAAGTTGAAGTACTAAAATAAATTAATGAAAACTATATAGTTATAAAATAAATACTAATAAAAATGACAAAAACATACAAAATTCCTAAAACTTTAAAATGAAAAAAGAAAACAGAAAATAATAAAATTGTATACAAATATTTATAAAAAATACAAGATATTAACAAGAACTATAGCAGTACAATACTAAAAGATAGACAGACAGACAGACAGACAGACAGACAGACAGATAGACAGACAGATAGACAGACAGATAGATAGACAGATAGACAGATAGACAGACAGATAGATAGACAGACAGATAGACAGACAGACAGACAGACAGATAGATAGACAGATAGACAGATAGATAGATAGATAGATAGATAGATAGATAGATAGATAGATAGATAGACAGACAGATAGATAGACAGATAGATAGATAGACAGATAGATAGATAGACAGATAGATAGACAGATAGACAGACAGATAGACAGATAAAATATGATATAGATAAAATATGATATAGATAAAATATGATATAGATTTGGGTCAAATGTGGCCTTGCCATCTCTTTTCTAATCATCAATATATTGTAAGAGGAGAAGTGACAAATCATATTGTAACAACTGTAGAAAAACTGCAAGAAAAAGATGTGAAGATGTCATGTCACACAGGCCGAAAACTAAAGTGTCCGACAGGAGATTTTGAGATTAGCCACTCTTAGCCGTACGTCAAGGGTAACATCCAGCTAGCCGAATCAGACACAAGCAAATCACAAACACTTCCACAGAAAGAGACGACATCAGGTGTGTCTCAATGTGATTATACATTCACGGCTTCAGCGCTAGGCTAATTACAACTAACTGCTACGTTAATGTGGCTAAGCAGCAACACAATGTTTATTTCATTTGTTCATGTGTTTGACCTTGTTTGCTCGCTTTAGCCGTGAGAAGAGCGCGCGGTCAAGATGATAAGCGGCTTTAGGTAATGACGACAATCCTGCAGGTGGAAACGCTCACCATTGATTCCCAGTCCAAAACGCCACTTTTCCCTTTACATTTCCTGTTTCTCTCTAATGGAAATGTTTTTGTATATTTTTTCCCCTCCACCAAGGGTCATTCTGAGGTTTCGTTAAAGTAGGAGGTCAAAGGTCAACCAGTCAGATTAAAGCCTGAGGAAGATTAACAGAAGCGAACTGTCAAATAACCTCTGATGAGATGTGTGTGTGTGTGTGTGTGTGTGTTTACGTACGTATGCAAGCATGCATTTTACAAATCCTACATAGAAACACTGAAAGCCCGTTCACAACAAGAAGGATAACTTTAATGATAACAATAAGATGTCGTTATAAAATCATTATAAATATAAAAGAATAGCAGAATCGACACCACAATGATAACGGCACAGAAGATGATATTGGTATATGATATTGGACAATAAAAACACTGACAGCCAATCAAAATCCATCCCGCTTTAAAGAGCTTGAGCATTTAAAGCGACATTGTGATTAGAATAACCAGAACGATATAATCCTGTGGTGCGGACGCTAATATGGTTATCGTTCTTGGTGTGAATAGGCCTCAAGACCTCATCCTAATAATGCGTTTGATGGATGGGAATGTGTGAGATCTGTTTCGAGGGTGTGAAAGAGACAGAGGAAAGGATCCGTTAGAAATCAAGCTGGAAAATTGGACTTGCCACTTAAAATTTAAGTCCAGTCAAATTTATTTGCATAGTGCTTTTCACAATACTCATCCTTTCAAAGCAGCTTTCCAGAAAGTCATACTGTCATGTCAATAAAGCTTTGGTGTTTTACCATAATAGAGCAAGTTTTTGGGCATGGCATATAACCATTTATAATAATATATAACCATATATACAAGTGATCCTCTGGGTTTTAGATTAGCTAAATTGTATTTATTGTGTGTTGCATAGCACATATATTAGTGCAGCATTGATTTAGGCACACGTCTGAGTGTTCAAAGGCAATTAAGAGATATTTGAATATTGGTCATTTTTGTTCAAAGCAAGAGCAAGCGATTAAGGTATTATATATAATATTTGTATATATTAATGTAAATAAGATTGGACACCACAGGAGAAAAGTCTAATGCTCGGGTGCATGCTGGGAGAAAGTAATTAAGAAATTTAGTTTTTTTTGCAAACAAGAGTAAAATAATTCTCAGAAAGCATTGATCGGTTCGGTTGTCTTAAGTGAAAACTAGTTGGTTATCAGAGTCTGATGTGTTTAACATTTTCCAAATGTAATTAAAAGTCATTTAAAAGTCAAGCGACAGTGTTGAGAAATATAGGGCGTGGCCTTAAAGGGATAGTTCACCATAAAATGAAAATTAAAGCAACACCAAATTACTTTTCCTCTTCTGTCCCCCTACAGGTTGGAAGTGGAATTGTCCATTACCGCTGTCGTAAATAAATTTAGTCTACCACAGCCTACTGTCGCACGCACGCTCGCTGTTTATTCAGCACCGGCTTTGGAAATAACAATGTCCACAGACAAGGTAGAGTATGTTGCATGATTTTATGAAAGTATGATGTATTGCGACATCAGAAACGAAGAAAAACTAAATAATGACTATTGTAACGCTTGCCGTAAAGCAAGTCAAATTTGTAGTTTATTACGTCTCATTCGAACTACAGATCCGCTACCCGATCTGGCAAACTTGCATAGTGCGCTTATAGCCGATAGAGGGTCGCAAAGCGAATGCAGAAGTGCCGTTCACCCTGTTACGAGTTGATGAACCACTGAAACGATTTTGGAAACATTATTTTAAGGTAAAAAATAATCTTGAGTGTTGCTTTAAAGGACAAATCCAGTGAAAAATGAACCTAGGGGTAATTAACACATGGTTACCGAGTCGATCGTTCCCTGGGGTGCGTTTTCATGATAATCGAATGTAAAGAGTTTTATTTATAAAAACAGATTAGCTCATAACACTAGTATATGGGGCACAGAGTAAGTAAAAACAAATCGCAAGTTAATACCACTAACAAGGCTCAAAATAGCCTCACACTAACACGGTATCATGATGAGGGTCCATACATGCAAACCGAAGCATTGAGAACTTTGTAACTGTACAGACAGTTTAATAAGAAGATACTTTATAAAGACAGTACATTACGCGTTTACATGCAGGATCCATTTTGGAAAACAGTCTCGACTAGTCGAGTCACGAATGCCGTGCTTTGTTAGATTTCACTATGCGTAATTCCTATCGACCAGCTCACTTAGCGCGGCGTTCGTTGCTCGACTAGTCGAGACTGTTTTCCAAGATGGATCCTCTCTGTAAACGCGTAATGTACTGTCTTTATAAAGTATCTTCTTATTAAACTGTCTGTACACTTACAAAGTTCTCAATGCTTTGGTTTGCATGTATGGACCCTCATCATGATACCGTGTTAGTGTGAGGCTATTTTGAGCCTTGTTAGTGGTATTAACTTGCGATTTGTTTTTACTTACTCTGTGCCCCATATACTAGTGTTATGAGCTAATCTGTTTTTATAAATAAAACTCTTTACATTCGATTATCATGAAAACGCACCCCAGGGAACGATCGACTCGGTAACCATGTGTTAATTACCCCCAGGTTCATTTTTCACTGGATTTGTCCTTTAAGGCATCATTTACTCACCCAGGTGTAGTTTAAATGCTTCTTACTTTAAATAAAATGTCCCGCTAGCATACGTTCATATAATGGCAGTGAATAGTGACCAGTGTCTTTTTTTTTTAAAGAAACAAAAGTATCACAGAATGATCTCATGCAACACGTGCCATATATTCTGTTCTGAGGGTATACGAGAGGGTTTGGCGAAAAGCAAATTTAATGCATTATTTAACGAAAATCCTGACCTTGTCCGTTGGTCTTCTGTGCACAACTGTGAGTTCGTGTGACTCTGTTCATTCCGACTCGCCCAGAAAAAGCACACAAGTTGTGAGAAATCAAGATTAATAAAAACATTAATTTTTTTATCCCCCCAAAAAAATATCCATGTACTTTCTTCACTAAGTTGAATCTCCGGATGGGAACACTGTTCGTCTGATGACAGAATAACAGTAGACGGATGTAAACGCCATAACTTTTTGACGTGACGAACACGACAGATATATTCACCAGCACATGGATTGTATTTCATATCACATTTTTCTTAATGCTGGTCGCTATTCACTGCCGCAAGTGGGACGTTTTTTTTTTTTAATTCTCCTTTTGTGGTCCATAGAAGAAGGGCATACAGCATTAGAACAACACCAGGGTGAGTAAATGATGACTTGATTTTCATTTTAAGGTGAACTATCCCTTTAATTTAAGAAAGAATTACGGTAATAGTATAACGTAATGGCATTCCTTACTGTAATTGAACATTTATTATATTGTGAAAAACATTTTGTCATATCGTTGTCAGCATCGCAGTACATTATAGCAAACGTTAAAACATCAAGTTTGGCTGCATAAACAAAGCGTCACTTTCTTTGTGACTTTCCCTGTGGATTGAAGTGAATTCGGTCTGTTTGCACAGAGTAAACTCTCCTAGATGTCTCACAAGACCTTTCAGATTACCATGGTACTACTTTCTTTTAAGATGCACACTTTCATCTCCTAAACTGGCTGTTTGCGATGTAGATAACCCTTGATATCCTAGAATATTTTTTTAAATATATAATAAATACCATTCGAATAATTTTTTTTTATAATAATAGTAATAATAATGTATGTTCAATTTAAAATATAAACATTTCAAATATTTTAATTGAAATAATCCATAATTTTAAAACATTTCTGTATTATAATCCATATATACACAACATAAATGACCATACAAAGAATATGGTCATTTTTTTTTTTTTTTTTTTTTTTTTTTTTAATATGTATTTAATGTGATGTGTTTTAATTTTGTGTTGTCTGTTGTTTTTTATGAAGTATGGACCATGAGTCTGCAATAAAGTATATCTATCTATCTATCTATCTATCTAATATATTATAACAAAAATAAAAAAATATTTCTACTTTATAATTCACAATAATTTACAATTCTATACACATCACAGACGGCTTCACATGTGTGTGTGTGTGTGTCAGTAAAGGCGTGTGCACTACTTCTCATTAATAAATAAAGGCTGACAGTCAGAAGTGGGTCACACACTCGGAGGGTTTCCCTCACGATGACATCTGACCACACCTTCCCTGCTGGACAAAGAGCTTACGAGCAAAACTTCACATGAATCCGCAAGATCACATCAAATTGTCTTTATCTCTGTTTTAGCAGAAGAGACAGGTTCAGGTCTCAGACCACGAAAGTCTCTGAGAAAGGACAATCAGTCAAATACTAGCAACTCCACATTATTCTGAAGTATTAGAGTGCATGCAGTAACTGAACATTTAGATTCAGATTTGTTTGTTTAAAAAATATATCTGCATAATGTAAAAGCTTTTTTTGTGACAGTATGCACGGGATTTTAAAACATAGACAATAGAACTCATTAGGGAAATGAGGGTGGTTAATTTAGATCTTCATTCATATGCATGAGGCCAAAGAAATCTTACAGATCAATATGGATCTATAAGCAATAACGACAAAGCTTGTTTCAAAAGGAAGTTAATCAAAATTATCCATTTAATTCTATAAGTAGATAATATCCATTTAATTTATATACAAAATCATTACAAAACCAAACATCCATACTAAGATTTTATAATAAGAATGTTTTTGTTCTGAAGAAATCACCAGATTTACAAGACCTCCAGTTACTAGCAAACAGAAATCCTTTAGCGTCACTCAGGGTTATCAACACACCATACACACGTTCACACACCGGTGCTCTCCCACAATCACAGCTATTTCAGTCTGTAAGCTTTGTGATGTAACACTGACGGCGTTATTTCTGTCCCCCGATTAAAGGTGAACTAAGTAACTTTTTTTTACCTTAACTGAACAGCTTCGGAGTCATTGGAATGGTTATATTACTTATTTCGGGTTGCATGGTGGTCGTTTCGCACCCCTGGTGCCCGTGAGCGGAAAATACGCACTTGCAACTTTGAGCCGGCGGGCCGCCGGCCGCCGCGTCAGGAAGTCTCGCGTGATATCAGGTCTCGTGATGTAAACAATTGCTTTACGGCCAAAAGAAATCCGCTAAAATGCTGTCATTATTGCGCTCCCTCACGCTGTCCGAACCTGAATGAAGAAGACGTTTTAAAGAATGTCCCATCTGCACTGATGTCGTTGATCTATAGCCTCTGGTGTCTGAGAATCAACAACGAGTTTTTACGACAGTGTTGTCAAATATCTATTCCGAAGCTGTGGGGGGAGCTCTAGAGAGAAACCTGCGAGCAAAAAGCGAGAATACAGCGAAGAAGTCCCGAAGCTACTGAGTGCTGCTTTAAACTCAAGACACACACCATCATCATCACCTTCCTCCCTGCCTATCAAATCCAGTGTTTCATATGCACAAATGTTCATTTTCCAAAACGTGGAAAACTCGGATGGAATCCAGTCTTAAAAATGGAATTAACATTATAACGCGGAATGTCATGGAATTTTGCTGAATAAATCAAAAGTAGGACTGTACAATTAATCAAATGGCCATGTGGACTAGTGTCTGTGAATATTAAAGCACAAACAAATTACGGTTAAAAACTGAAGTCTGCATGTTCAGCATGTCTGTGTGTGAATGAGCGCCGGCGCCGCAGAGTTTGATCTACTACACACACATACTGAAGCACGCGTGACGCTCGTGGTGTTTTCAGCGGCCACCGTCTCACTCACTATATGAGGACATGAACAACTTCATCTAGCTGATCCAGTCAGACTGGAAGCAGAAGGTCTGGACTCCATCGTGAAGCTTTCATTGGCTAAGGACCGCCCAAGAGGACATTTGATGCAACCAATCACAGTTTGTTTTGTTCCGCATCATATTGAGTGTGAAAATGTTGATGTCGATGTCCCTACATTAACATGTAGATAATGAAGTATCATTCAAGAACGTTGTGCAGGTTTATTGCAACAATGGCACCGTGAACTTCACATACTCCTGCTGATAAGCGCTAATTGTCACAGTTGCAAACATGATGGCTTTCTTTTTCCATAAGGGGGTTTGGCATCACGACAGCGCGCAGTTAAAGGTGCATTGTGTAATATTTAGGAGGATCTGTTGACAGAAATGCAATATCATATACATAACTATGTTTTCAGTGGAGTATAATGAACCGTTATGTTTTTATTCCCTTAGAATGAGCCATTTCAATATACACACACATTGAAATGCGCCGCCATGTTTCTACAGGAGCCCTAAACGGACAAACGCGTTTCGTCACTATGTTGTTCTTCGTGCAAAGAAGCTAGCTAAAGTCAGCGAATAAAACACTGACACAATGATGAACAAGTAACAATAATATTCGCAATAAACACATCGTCTTACTGAATAATTAAGTAAACCTAATTTCTTCATTTATCTTTGTAAAGAAACCACATTGCTACTGGCTACTCTCTGCTGTCTCAGACGACGACATCACTTCCTGTCGGCCACCGTAACTTCTGTTGGTTGCAATTCGCAACCTCACCACTAGATGCCGCTAATAATCACACACTGCACCTTTAAGGAACGCGACACACACATCTCCCAGAAATCCTGTAGATTTCAACCAATAAGAGGGGAACTTCAAAACTCCTAAAGTGTTTCCCATTTTGTGTGCCATTTCCATCAGACATTCAGTCAACTTCATGATCATTTCACAATTTCATTCGATAAAAACGATCATCATATCATATAGACACAGAAACTCAAAGGTCTTCATGACAACCCATCAATATAAAAGTTTGAAGAAACTGTGACAGAAATCTATTACTACTTCTCAAAGTAATATAATAATATAAATTTTTTTAAATTTTTTTTAAGTAATATGATTGTTCTTCCATTTTAACAGTAAATCATAAATACAGGCGCCATTACTGTAAAAATAAATAAAAAAAACATGAAAAAAAACAAACATAAAAAATAAAATAAAAGATTTCATGTCCCTAAAAATTACATTTTTGTGAGACCGTCCGGTCCTTTCCCAACCTCTCTTCTGGTCACTGTGGACTCTGAGAAATGCTGACTAAGAATCCACACACACACACACACACACACACACACACACACACACACACACACACACACACACACACACACACACACACACACACACACACACACACACACACACACACACACACACACACACACACACACACACACACACACACACACACACACACACACAACTTCTGCCACATCAGAACTATAAATCTCTGCCAGCATCCAAAGCAAGCAGTTCAATAGAAGTCACAGGCCAAACAAGAGTGTGTTGTGCCCAGAATACAGTGTCCAGCACAAAGAACTGTATTTCTATGGTTTTGGGAACCAATAAATATCACAATACAATCACCTTTTTGTAAGGAGGGATTGCAGAAGAGAGATGCACCTACCTTCACCGTACGCTTTGGCGAACAACCAGCGGAGGTTAGCTTCTATCTTTGCTCGGGCCGAGTCGTACATTTCCAGCGGCACGATTTCAAGTCCTCCCTCAACCGAACCCGCTCTTCTCGGGCCGCCATCCACACCTGCGAGCGCACCTACATCCATCCTAAACACACAAGAGGCACTGAAAACATCGTAAAACTAACAGTTCATAAAAAAAGAAAAAAGAAAAGACAATTCATTCAAAGGAGTTATCCGGCACAATGTCCATGCTGCTCTTTTACGAAGCATGCGCAAAACGAATTACTTAATATTTTTCTTCTATTCCTCAAAGTAATCATAAGGCTTTAGATGCACCAGCAAAAAAGTAATAAATAAAATTATTGTATTTGTTGTTTTTGACCCATTTAATAAACAAGGTTGTTACACTAAAAACTACAAGCCAAACTCATATCAATTTCAAATATTGTTCAAGTAAACTAAGTAATAAAATAGGAACAAATAATACAATTATGAGCAATAGCACAAACATACAAATAAAATAAACACTGCTTTTCATGTTTTCTTAGGTAAGTCTAACAGTATTTTTTTTTGTCCTTTGTTGTTTGATTAATATTAAAACAAAGACAGCAGCAGGTTTATTAGGCTGCTGTCTCTTTAAGAGCTGCACAGATACAATATACTGTTATACACATGCATCTTATTTCTCAACTGCTTATGTTCACTTAAGATATAACAGACTACACACAGAGAAAAAAAAGCTGTAAAAATTTTACCTTTAGGGGTACAACAGCTTGTCACAGGGGCAGTACCCTTAAAATGATACCTTTGTACCTTTTTTACTCCTAAAAGGTGCATATTAGTAGTACAAATACGTACCTTAGGTACTACTATGAACCTTTTTGTGGTAAAATTTTTTTTAAAAAGGTGCAAAGATGTAATTTTAAGGGTACTGCCCCGAGCTGTTCTATCCTTAAAGGTACAATTTTTACACCTTTTTTCTCTGTACTAGGATACTCGCCGAGGCCGACGTTTTTTTAACGTAATTTTGTGTGAATTTGTCTGTTCAAGCTCAAGAAAACATAAAAGAGAGCTCAATTCAGCATTCGCACACCATCTGAGAACTGCCTTTCTGTGCGTGCTATGTATAATAAATATATATATATACATTTTTTATTTATTTAATAGTAAATAATATTTCAATACCTAGCTTGAGCAAAACATTTTGTTGTCAACAAGTACTGCTGCACATTTGACATTACATTTTGACTGTGATGTACCATGGTAAATGCCATCACTTTACTACAGTTCTACCACAGTGCTAAGCCCAGCCTTTATTGAATGCAGACAGTTTGCAGTCATTGGGAAACCAGTACACAGTGTAATTCTGTGAGTGTTTAAACACCAAAACAGCAGAGGCCCAGACAGACCAGCATCCTGATCCTGATCCAGACTGTGTTTCAGACCAAACAATGAATGAGTTACAGAGGAACAATCACCTTCCAATAACACAACATGAGACAGCAGCACTGAGGAACGACTACTCACAAGTGATAATGAATGTTCGTGAAACAATGCGATTAATTATGATGTGTTCCTAAATACAATCCTCATTGCATGCTCAGCAAACGCGAGATTATGAATGAATGGAGCTGCTTTACTATCACTCTCACAGAAATATGATCTGACTGCACCTGTCAGCTAGCGGCCACAACCAGTGACATCAAAGACGCTCGAGCGACCCGAAATTTACCTCGATCCCCGTGTAGAATCCACAATCCAGCTTTGAAGATGCGCGAATATTCCCGACGCTTTTCCCGAAGGCTCTTCTTCCAGGCGTCTGATCGTTCCCCTCCCCGCCCAGCAGCGCGAGCGAGCGAGCGCGGCCTCCGCTACATGGCGCGCCGCGAGATATTCAGCAAGTATGACGTAAACGGACGGAACAACACGTTTTCAAAAATGTCCCAATTCAAAAATACATATTTGCTCGTGTCTCTTCTGCCACCCGGGCGCTCGTTCATTGTCTGGCTGCCGTTGTCATGGGAGACGCCGCGGCCCTGGGCTGTTATTGTCACTATGCACATATATATGCACGCTCATGAAGGACAGTGCGCATGCGCGCGTGCATACAGGCGCGTCCTCAAATGCACGTCCTGATTTTGCCAAGTGGGAGCTGTCCTGAGACCAATATCTATATGATGACCCTGGGACAGCCAATAAACCTTTATGATGTCATCACCGTGTCCCCCCCGTCGAGTCCGCCAAAAAAAATAAAAAATAAAACACACCTCTACCAACAAGCTCACAACTTACAAGGTAAGACCGACGACTTTGTACATTCTCCTATTAATTAAACCATCAGTCTTCTACTACGGCTGATGTTAGTTGGCGAGTTATTGGCGAGTTATTGGCAGTAACTCGCCAATATTGGCGAGTTATTGGCAGTTGCCAGCCAAAATTGATCAGCATCGCTGACGTTCTGGCTCATTATAAATAACTAAAATAAAAGATTCAAATACTGTTTAGATATTTATATTTTTTATAGTGTGCCTAGCTAAAAAACTAAAAAAAAACTAAAACTAAACCCTGGCCTTTTGCGAGCTCATTTTCTGCCGGTGCAGTTTGTTAGCGCTCGCACTGGTGCCACAGAAAGGTTTCCTAAAATCTCTTTAAAATCTCTCTAATAACAATATATTTGAATAAATGGCATATACATATAATCAATACAATGGCATAAATGGACCATAATTATTACATAAATATTAATTAGTGCCATAAAATTCTCTCAAAATACAAAAGAAAACAATATTATTATTATTAATAAATTATAATACATTATTAATATTATTGAACAAAAATAGGGGGTCACTTTTGACCACGAAGAACACAAGTGTGACTCTCAAATAAAGGAGCACACTTTCTGTACCTGTTACTGTAAAAATAAGTTTACTCAATTCATGCGTAAAATTCAGAAATCATAATATTGATGAAAATGAACTCTATTACATATTAAAAATGTGACTATAACACATGCAACAACAAACAGGCTAACAAAAAAAAACCTGGAACATTTAAAAAAAAAATCTGTTTTCTCTCAACTTTAAATGAATTTTAATTGTGTCCATATTTTAAAGATTTATGCTCTGCATCTAAATTTTCTTCCTCTTATTTCTTTCTTCACTCCACAGATTCAACTTCATGCCTCACTTTCCTTTCTTCATTTACACATGTAAACTATAAAATAGCCAGTGAATGTCAGTTTATTTAATGAATTTGGGTATAGTTACTGAAGATTGAAGGTCATCCACTTTCTCACGTTTAGCCAAAGTGGGCCAGCAATATTTAAACAAATTACAAGGCAACTAACTTTTTTTTTTTTTTCTTTGAATTTTATTCCCTATTAACTGTAGTAACAAACCAAACAGGAACTGTTACAATAATATGTGTTTACATTTAGTGAGCAACCTTATAAATTATATTTTCTATGTCTCACCATGAGGGAGTCCTCCTTTGAGATCTGGCCACACCCAACAGTGGCATTACATCAGCCAAAACTATTTTATCATTTAGTCTCTTTAATTAAAGACCATTGTTGTGCTTGTAAAATGTACACCCATTGAGCACAGTTCAATAAAGCTTAAACAGCCCACTTTACCTAGTTCCAAGATATATTAAAGTTCAACTTTGGGGAATGAGGTTAAACTCTTGAGCAACACTTTGAACTTTTTTAAAGACATAAAAGCCCTTAAGCTGATTCACTTCTGTATAATTTAGTTAATTTTTTTTTTTTTTTTTTTTTTTTTTTTTTTGGTTTTATTTATCTATAGTTATTTTGTGTCATTGTTTAATGGGGTTTTTTTTCTTGCAAGTTTGTTGTTCTATATAATCGTTATGCATAATCAGATGCGTAGGATTTGTCATCTTTAGTGATTTAACTACTACTCTAGTTTGTACAAAGCAAACTTTTTTTTTTACAGTCTGTGGTACAAACACATATCCATGTTAGAAAAGGAACAGCAGGTGGCGTTATGTGCCTAAGCTGAGGAAAACACCAAACCAGCGAGATGGTCCTCACTGCAGAACACGAAATCCAGGGGGAGTTGTTGGATCCAGATCCAACTCCTCCCACCTTACGTATACCTAAACCTACCCATCTCCACCCCCTGATCCCTAAACCCACCCCTAAACCTAGCCATCTCCACCCCCTGATCCCTAAACCCACCCCTAAACCGACCCATCTCCACCCCCTGATCCCTAAACCCACCCCTAAACCTACCCATCTCCACCCCCTGATCCCTAAACCCACCCCTAAACCTACCCATCTCCACCCCCTGATCCCTAAACCCACCCCTAAACCGACCCATCTCCACCCCCTGATCCCTAAACCCACCCCTAAACCTACCCATCTCCACCCCCTGATCCCTAAACCCACCCCTAAACCGACCCATCTCCACCCCCTGATCCCTAAACCCACCCCTAAACCGACCCATCTCCACCCCCTGATCCCTAAACCCACCCCTAAACCCACCCATCTCCACCCCCTGATCCCTAAACCCACCCCTAAACCTACCCATCTCCACCCCCTGATCCCTAAACCCACCCCTAAACCTACCCATCTCCACCCCCTGATCCCTAAACCCACCCCTAAACCGACCCATCTCCACCCCCTGATCCCTAAACCCACCCCTAAACCTACCCATCTCCACCCCCTGATCCCTAAACCCACCCCTAAACCTACCCATCTCCACCCCCTGATCCCTAAACCCACCCCTAAACCCACCCATCTCCACCCCCTGATCCCTAAACCCACCCCTAAACCGACCCATCTCCACCCCCTGATCCCTAAACCCACCCCTAAACCGACCCATCTCCACCCCCTGATCCCTAAACCCACCCCTAAACCTACCCATCTCCACCCCCTGATCCCTAAACCCACCCCTAAACCGACCCATCTCCACCCCCTGATCCCTAAACCCACCCCTAAACCTACCCATCTCCACCCCTTAGATCTGGATCCAACTCCGCCCCCTGGATCTCGTGTACCGCAGTGATGTGCTACTGAAACCAGCCCCAAAAGAAGACGACGTTTTTGAAGCCTTTTATTTTTTTGTTTTTTTATTGAAAATATTTACAAACAAACATGGCTGCATAAAATCTGTTTCTTCAGAATAGGATACAGAGAAGATATAGCCAGAGGGAGCAGCTCTTAATACAAACAGGAAATATATATGTAGTCTTAGTAACAAAAATAAGGATGATTTATAAAAGGAAAAAGAAACATTCAAATAAACAAATTCAAATAAATAAACAGTAAGAAATTATTACATAACATAAGGGGAGAATTCAGTCATTGTTCAGCTAATAACCTCAGTTGGGAAGTGTTTTAGGGTATCATATATTTTTTGTGCTTTAGGACCTTTCAGAGTTTTTAAGGATTTTATATACAGTTTAAATTCATTTAAAAAAACAAAACAAATTTGGGAGGTGATTTCACAATTCTACATTTGTGAATGAAGAATTTAGCTAGACACACAATTGTATTAGTACAGAGCTCATCACCCTTGCTTTGCAATATCAATCCAAATGTTATGTCGTCACTGGAGAATGAAGACATCGGTTGCTTTACCCATTTATGTAGGCCTATATCACTCCAAAATATCTGTATCGCTTTACATGAGAAAAACAGATGGTCCGTAGTTTCGACATCATTTTCACAGAATGTACATGTATTATCATCTATGCCAAAGCGAAGTCTCAGTAATTCTTTAGAGGGGTAAATGTTGTCCATTACTTTGAAGTGTGTTTCTTTCACTTTAGGAGGTATAGGGAGTTTAGTATAAATTTTTGTAGGATGTTATTTTTATTTTGCCTTTTAGGGTAAAGATATTCAGTAAAACAATTTCTAATAAAGTGGTTTGTGCATTTTTTTTATCCAGAGCAAAAGATCCCTTGAATTGATATTGGGACCAATTGTGGTTGTATCGGATAATATGCCAAAATGTTTCTTGTTAGAAGGACAAATTCTTGGGGTAATGCTCTATGTAATTTAGTAAAGTCTGATTTTAAGGGTTTGAAATGATGTTTGATGCAAAATTGTTCATAATTTAAAAAATGTCCGTTGGTATCCATTAAGTCGGCTATGGACCATATATTTCTCCCATACCAATCTTCAAAGAACAGAGATCTGTTGCGGTGCAAAACATATCTATTATTCCAGAGTACAGATGTGTGGGGTGAGAAGTTATGTACGTATAACATTTTCCAATACAAGAGTATTTGTCTGTGAAACTCTGACAATGATATAGGTAATTGGTTAACACTAAAGTCCACTCTAAGAAGAAATTCTAATCCTCCAATTTTCTTGAATAAGGTCTTTGGAATACAATACCAAAAGGAGTTGCTGTGTTTGATCCAAGATTTTAACCAATTTATTTTTAAGGTTCCATTAAGGCAGTCAAAATCAATAACTTTTAGTCCTCCATCCTTTGTGTCTTTAACCATACTGCTTTTCTTCATATAATGTGGTGTGTTTCTCCAAATGAAGTTTAGGTTGATAGATTTAATCAATATGTTTGGCATGGCATTGGAATAGGCTGGGTAAGTACATCTTGATAAACATTCCATCTTAGTTAGATAAATTCGACCTAGTATTGATAGGTCCCTCTGTGTAGCCATATGTTTAGTCTTGATTTGCATTATTTAATTTTATTTTCTACATTCAAAAGTTGGCTTTGTTTTTGGTCCTTGGAAAGGTAAATCCCCAGGTATTTAATTTCTGATTTAATAGGGATATTACAGATGTTTTTCAGTGACGTGTCGTGTACAGCCAGCAATTCACACTTTTTTAAGTTTAATGTTAGGCCTGAGGCTTTTGAGAATTTTGGCAATAGTTGTTGAAATTTGGTATCTATCTTTTAAGAATATTGTTACATTTATGAAGCCGAGCTATAGATATGTATATGTAGGTACCACATTTGACCGCTCCAGGCACGTTGGCGCAACCGCCATCTTGGAACAGTCAGCGTGTCGTCATTCACAGTAAGAAAGACTTTAAAGACTAAGAAACATTTGGTTGTGAAACTGCCAATATTTAAATTCCCGAAGAAATGGGATAACCTTTCACAGGTGAGAATACTGGTTTGTGTTTTTATATTAACTCAGTATTACAGTTTTACTATGGTACTTTTTTAATAATTTAACTTTTACTATGGTAACTTTTTAATGTCGTGTTAGTTTAGCAAAAATCATCTGCTGAAGTTTATTGCAGATATAGATATTCGTCTAACTGCGGTTGCAGGTTGCAGATGCACAGTCAGCTTGCTCTCAGTGTTCACAGACATGCTTTGACCGTTCCAATATGGCGGACGGCAGTGGCCCATTAATCGTGTCCCTAACATAGACCGTAAAAGAAATGGACACAGCGACCCCATAGATTTCAACCATAGACAGTAAAAGAAATGGACACAGCGACCCCATAGACTTCAACCATAGACAGTAAAAGAAATGGACACAGCGACCCCATAGACTTCAACCATAGACAGTAAAAGAAATGGACACAGCGACCCCATAGACTTTAACCATAGACAGTAAAAGAAATGGACACAGCGACCCCATAGACTTTAACCATAGACAGTAAAAGAAATGGACACAGCGACCCCATAGACTTCAGCCATAGACAGTAAAAGAAATGGACACAGCGACCCCATTGGATTCAACCATAGACAGTAAAAGAAATGGACACAGCGACCCCATAGACTTTAACCATAGACAGTAAAAGAAATGGACACAGCGACCCCATAGACTTCAGCCATAGACAGTAAAAGAAATGGACACAGCGACCCCATTGGATTCAACGGAGAAAAGTGAAGTCAATTAGAAGCTCTCACTTCCTGATGGCTGAGCGTACTGCGCAGACTCAAACTGAGCTTGACGACGTAGATGTGACGTGAGCAACCTGTCTGACAGTTGTAAGTCTTCTAGTAGCTGTGCCAAGAGAAATCTGAATCATTCCCTTCCGAAACTTGCAGAGACGGAGAGTGTGAGTAGGAGGTGTCCATGAGCTAGGAGCAGGAGAAACTTTTGCTAAGTATTCTGATCAATTACTTTGTCATTTTGCCTCCACGTCCCCCCGATTGGGCGCGAGCTTCTCCTCCTGTCCATACGGTAATCTCTCTACTGTGCGACAGAGAGTCGCGTGTTATGACGCAATCGTTAGCCTATTTTTACTAAAACTGCTTCTACGGGGCCATAACGTAAGATACAAGGTAATGGAGCCTTTATACATTTTCGTGTTTCTTTAGAAATAAATAATGGACAAATGGAGTCTTTAAACGCCTCAGATGTAAAGTTATTCGCTGTCAAAGTGACGCCAAAATGAATGGGAGTCAATGGATTGCTAACAGCAGGTAATGGTCTGCTAATCAATGGCGGCCCCCGGGGGTGGTACGCTTTTTGGGCGCTGGATTACCCCCCTGTTTTTTTCCTCCTGACTGCCACAGCTGGCTCCATAGCTCAGTGGTTAGAGCACTGGTCTTGTAAACCAGGGGTCGCGAGTTCGATCCTCGCTGGGGCCTGGAAAGGCGATGCTTTTTCTTCCGACACGTTCATAATACATGATTGTCGTACTTCAAGAACAAGTGTTACAGTTTCACATAATACAAATAAGAAATACTGTTCTTCAAAAGAAAAAGGACCCCACGTAAATCAGCTTTTATATTTTTTATTCACTGTGTTTAATCTGTTTGGCAAATTGGTAGGAAAATATATTATGTAAAGAGACCTTTTTAAAATCAAAAGATTTTGCTGATAATATAATTTTTTATGAAAAAAGTATTAAATTAGCAAAACAAGCATTTTCACCAGTGGTTTCATTAGTTCCTATTGTGTTTATAAAATGTTCATATTTATATAATCAGTGCTGGGTCGATTATTTACAAATTGTAGTCTGTTACAAATTACATGACAAAAATGTATTACATCTAAAAAATATATAGCATTACACATTTTAGGTAATGTAATCAAACTACTTTTTGAAACTTTTAGATTACTTTTTTGACCCAACTCATTTATCACATTGATTTGAATATGATAATCTTGTACCATATTGATATAAAAATACAAACAGAAAGTTTGTTATTAACAAAATGAAGTGCATTAAACATTACATTACATCAGGGTTTCCCAAAATTAGGTTTCTGAAGGACAAATTAAAGCGTTCAAAATAAAACACTAAAAAGACTGAAATACCGCATTTACCTGCAAGTCAAGTGACCATAATTAAATTTGATCAGAGAACCGAGAACATGCAAATCTGTTGTTAATCTAATATAAAAATATATATTTAATTAAAATTTAAAAGATAAAATTAATTAGCGAGAATCAATAAATTATGAATAATTTACTGCCATTGTGTTACTAATATGTAATCATGAATCATAAAATCAATAGAAAAGTAACTAGTCTGATTATGAGTATTTTAAAAAGTAAAATAATCCAATTACAAGTAGCCTACTTCATTTTGGAATCTGATTGCATAATCCAGACTGCATGTAATCAGTTGCTACCCAGCACTGTATATAATCCACATAATGTATTACGAGATGATATAAAACCATATCAATTAAAAGTGCGGATAAAGTATCATAGATGAATAGCCTGTTACAACTTCTGTGCTTAGGTTAATGTTTGAATAAGACAAGATCATGTTTGCCACGTAGACACAAGTACACAAGAGTTGACACAAAACAAGTGCCATAAACATGTCCTATGAGCATGGTTTAATGTTGCAGATCACTCCACTCATGGGCCGTAGAGTTCCAGTGTCTTTAATGCTGAAAGACTGTCCAGGAACCAGACTGAACTCAAATCTCTGAAGCAGTTTGGCAAGCACAACTTTAGCCTCCATCTGAATGTAGAAATACGCTAAGTTGTTATGATCGCAGCAAATTTGGCACTTGGAAAACAAATTGTGCAAATGTGTGTTTGTTACCTGTGAGAAGACCTGCCCTAGACAGGTTCGTGGACCAAGTGCAAATGGGAAGTAGCAGTAATAAGGCCTTTCAGACAAGAACACAATTTGATATCATCAGATTTCATGCTATAATGTTTATAACATCCTCATAAAACTCATTTACAGCTTGTCCTCATAATGGCTTACTTGGGGGCATTCACATCAAATCTCTCAGGATCAAACTTCAACGGATCTTTGAAAAACTTTTCCAGTCTTTGAGAGACATAAGAACTGAACTGTATGGAAAAAGGTCAAAATGGTTCAAAATAGTCATGTATTCAAATACAATTAAACAAGTAAAATTGATGATGCCATTGTTCGAATTTATTGGAATTATTAAAATAGAATTAAGTCATAATTTACTCACCCTGGTTTTGTTCTAATGCAGTATGCTGTTCTTTCTTTTTCAGACCAGAAAAGGAGAAATTTAAGAAAAAAAGTCCTGCTCTGCATCATCCACTTAAGCGACCAGCATCAAGGCAGTGAAAAGCGACCAGCATCAAGCTTTTTAAAAAAAGACGCGAAAATATTACAGAATGATCCCATGCGACGTGTCGTATATCCCACGTGTTCTGAAGGGTTTATGATATGGTTTGGTAAAAATCCAACCAAAATTTTATGTATTATTTAAAGAAAATCCTGACCTCTGTGCACGACTGCATGTTCATGAGACTCTATTAGCGCCACAGTTCACTCTGACTCGCCCAGAAAAAGCACACAAGTTGTGAGAAATCAAGATGGATAAAAATGCAGTATGAAATACAACGCCTAGAAATCTCAATAAAAGTTGATGACAGTCAGAAGGACAGTTGAAAGATGTGAACGTGATAACTTCTTGTTGCGACGAACATAACGGAAATATTCACCTCAGAGAAGAAGGTACATGGATTGTATTTCATTTCGCATTTTTCCTAGTCTTGATTTCTCACAACTTGGGCCCTATCTTGCACCCAGCGCAATTGACTTTGTACAACGACGCATGTATCATTCTTATTTTGCACCCGACGCACAGTGGACTTTTCCCTTGAAAGGACGCACGCCGGTAAATTAGGGAATGAACTTGCGCTCCCGGGGGCGGTTTAGCGAAAAGAGGAGGAGTGTTCCGGCGCAAACGTTCCCTGGTGCTATTTTGCAGTTCTAGAAAACAATTCCACCACAGACCAGGAAAAAGCTAGTCTAAAGTCAGTGGCGCGTTCAGATGCTATTTTAAGGGCGCATGCTTGGCCATTATATAGCGTGTGCACAACGCGCATACACTTTGCTTCTCTCATCTACACATAGACGCAGCAGTTGTAATTTTTGCAAACCATACATAATTACAAGGAAAAATATTCCACATGAGGGAAATCATTGTGGTGTCCATGAAGATGTGAAAAAATAAGCATAAATCTAGCTTACACATTTACCAAAATTATTATATGCCTGTTTAAGCTTATTTGGGTGGGTTTCTCCCATCCCCATACAATGTCACTTTGTCTTTTACGGCCCTGACGAGAACGTCGGTCTCCTCGGCTATTAACCGCTCCTGGCGTGTGCCTGGCAAATCCGCCATTATAATAGCAAGCCGCCATGGAACAAGCACGCCTGCTCTTAGATCTCGCCCGAGATCCACCCACAAAGTTCCTTGCGTTTCGCGTTTGATACTTGCGTTTCAGATCATTAAAATAGGGCCCCTTGTGTGCTGTTTCTGGGCAAGTTGGGATAAACGCGCACATCGTGCACAGAAGACCAATGGCAGGATTTTTGGAGAATAATACATACAATTTCGTTTTTTTTTGCCAAACCCTATTGTATACTATAATTTACGACACATGCCGCATGGGATCATTTTGTGATACTTCTGCGTCTTTAAAAAAAAACTTGATGCTAGGCGCTATTCAATGCCATTATATGGATGAACGTGAGCAGGACATTTTTACAAATTCTCCTTTTGTGGTCCGAAAGAGAAAGAAGGGCATATGGCATTAGAACATCAAACGTGTGAGTAAACGAGGGTGAAATAACCCTTTAAAGACCCCCTGTGGTCAAAATCAAACTTTTAAATTTGTTTATGTCTATGTGGTGTTTTTAATATGATTTAAGACAAACCATGTGTAATTTGCATATTCAAAGAACCACCTATTCACAGAATCCCCTCCTTGAACTGCCACCTTACCGTGGTGGAGGGGTTTGAGTACCCGAATGATCCTAGGAGCTATGTTGTCTGGGGCTATATGCCCCTGGTAGGGTCAGGTCCTAGGTGACGGGTCAGACTAAGAGCGGTTCATAAACCCTTTATGATAATATTCAAAATGAGGACTGTGACGTTGCCCGGCATGGTGCAGCCGGGGCCCCACCCTGGAGCCAGGCCCGGGGTTGAGGCTCGTATGCGAGCGCCTGGTGGCCGGGCCTCCCCCCATCGGGCCCGGCCGGGCTCAGCCCGAAGGAGCGACGTGGGGCCGCCCTCCTGTGGGCTCACCACCTGCAGGAGGGGCCGTAAGCGGCCACCGTAAGGGGCCAGTGCAAAGTGGATCGGGTGGCAGTCGAAGGCGGGGGCCTTGACAACCCGATCCCTGGACATGGATGAAAACTAGCTCTAGGGACGTGGAACGTCACCTCGCTGGAGGGGAAGGAGCCTGAGATTGTGCGTGAGGTTGAGAGGTACTGACTAGAGATAGTCGGGATCACCTCCACGCACGGCTTGGGCTCTGGAACCACACTCCTTGAGAGAGGATGGACTCTTTACCACTCTGGAGTTGCCCGTGGTGAGAGGCGGCGGGCTGGTGTGGGTTTGCTTATAGCCCCCCAGCTCAGTCGCCATGTGTTGGAGTTCACCCCGGTGAACGAGAGGGTCGCTTCCCTGCGCCTTCGGGTCAGGGATAGGTCTCTCACTGTCGTGTGCAGAGTGCAGAGTACCCGGCCCTCTTGGAGTCTCTGGGAGGGGTGCTGGAAAGTGCCTCTACTGGGGGACTTCAACGCCCACGTGGGCAGTGACAGTGACACCTGGAGGGGTGTGATTGGGAGGAACGGCTCCCCTGATCTGAACCTGAGCGGTGTTCTGTTATTGGACTTATGTGTCAGTTACAGCTTGTCCATAACGAACACCATGTTCAAGCATAAGGGTGTCCATCAGTGCACGTGGCACCAGGACACCCTAGGCCGGAGGTCGATGATCGACTTTGTGGTCTTTTTATCCGACCTCTGGCTGTATGTCTTGGAACACTCGGGTGAAGAGAGGGGCGGAGCTGTCAACTGATCACTACCTGGTGGTGAGATGGATCCGATGGCTGGGGAGGAAGCTGGACAGACTCGGCAGAACCAAACGTACTGTGAGGGTCTGTTGGGAACGTTTGGCAGAGTCCCCTGTCAGAGAGATCTTCAACTTCCACCTCTGGCGAAGCTTCGACCGGATACCGATGGAGTCTGGAGATATTGAGTCCGAGTGGACCATGTTCTCCACCTCCATTGTCGACATGGCCGCTCGGAGCTGTGGCCGTAAGGTCTCCGGTGCCTGTCGAGGCAGCAATCCCTGAATCCGGTGGTGGACACCGGAAGTAAGGGATGCCGTCAAGCTGAAGAAGGAGTCCTATCAGGCCTGGCTGGCTTGTGGGACTCCTGCGGCAGTTGACGGGTACCGGAAGGCCAAGCAGACTGCACCCCGGGTGGTTGTGGAGGCAAAAAATTGGGCCTGGGATGAGTTCGGTGAGGCCATGGATAAGGACTACCGGTTGGCCTCGAAGAGATTCTGGCAAACCGTCCGGCGCCTCAGGAGTGGGAAGCAGTGCCCTACCAACACTGTTTACAGTGGAGCTGGGCAGCTGTTGACCTCAACTAGGGATGTCGTCGGACGGTGGAAGGAATACTTCGAGGATCTCCTCAATCCCACCGACACGTCTTCCATTGAGGAAGCAGAGGCTGAGGGCTCAGAGGTGGACAAGTCCATCACCCAAGCTGAAGTCACCAAGGTAGTCAAGAAGCTCTTCGGTGGCAAGGCACCGGGGGTGGATGAGATCCGCCCTGAGTACCTCAAGTCTCTGGATGTTGTGGAGCTGTCTTGGCTGACACGTCTCTGCAACATCGCGTGGCGGTCGGGGACAGTTCCTTTGGGCTGGCAGACCGGGGTGGTGGTCCCTCTTTTTAGGAAGGGTGTGTTCCAAATACAGCGGGATCACACTTCTCAGCCTCCCCGGGAAAGTCTATGCCAGGATACTGGAGAGGAGAATACGGCCGACAGTAGAATCTCGGATTCAGGAGGAGCAGTGCAGTTTTTGTCACGGTTGTGGTACACTGGACCAGCTCTATACCCTCTCCAGGGTGCTGGAGGGTTCATGGGAGTTTGCCCAACCAATCCACATGTGCTTTGTGTGGATTTAGAGAAGGCATTCGACTGTGTCCCTTGCGGCATCCTGTAGAGGGTGCTCTGGGAGTATGGAGTCCGGGGCCCTTTGCTAAGGGCTGTCCGGTCCCTGTACGACTGGAGCAGGAGCTTGGTTCGCAAGCCAGACTCGTTCCTGGTGCATGTTGGACTCCGGCAGGGCTGCCCTTTGTCACCGGTTCTGTTCATAATTTTTATGGACAGAACGTCATATGGTGTCAGGTTTGGGGACCACGCGATTTCGTCTCTGCTTTTTGCGGATGATGTTGTCGTGTTGACCTCATCAAACCAGGACCTTCAACATGCACTGGGACGGTTTGAAGCCGAGTGTGAAGCAGCTGGGATAAGAATCAGCACCTCCAAATCCGAGGCCATCGTTCTCAGTCGGAAAAGGGTGGCTTGCCCACTTCAGGTTGGTGGAGAGTTCCTGCCTCAAGTGGAGGAGTTCAAGTGTGGGAAGGATGGAACAGGAGATTGACAGATGGATCGGTGCAGCTTCTGCAGTAATGCAGTCGATGTACCGGTCTGTCGTGGTGAAGAAAGAGCTGAGCTGCAAGGTGAAGCTCTCGATTTACTGGTCAATCTACGTTCCTACTCTCACCTATGGTCATGAGCTGTGGGTCTTGACCGAAAGGACAAGATCCCGGATACAGGCGGCTTTCGAAATGAGCTTTCTCCGCAGGGTGGCTGGGCGATCCCTTAGAGATAGGGTGAGGAGCTCGGAAGAGCTCTGGCCTGGGAACGCCTCGGTGTCCCCCCGGAAGAGCTGGAGGAAGTGTCTGGGGAGAGGGAAGTCTGGGCATCTCTGCTTAGACTGCTGCCCCCACGACCCGGCCCCGGATAAGCGGAAGAAGATGATGATGATAGAACCGCGTATACTAAATGAGTCAAGGGTGTAGAGTTACATTCAAGCTATTATAAGGCATGAAGACATTTTTTCAAGGAAAAAACCTTTACATTTGTAATTTTGGTGATCAAGGATGAGTTTTAAGGGATACAATTATTGACTACAGGGGGACTTTAACTAAAATATAATATTTCCAAACAATGTTGAAGATTTATTTCTATCTCCATTCAAGTAGACAGGAGCTGTACTTGTGTAGCTAGAAATAGCTTCCCCAGCCAGGTACCACACTGGCCACAGAGTGAACAGACCAGCATTACTGGGAATCTGGCAATACTCACAGCAATAGAGCAGCCGCCTGGGACTTTCAGCCCATTTATAACCATGTCCTCATGCAACCAGCGATTGGTCCCTGGAGCAGTGGGGTACAGTCGCAGTGTTTCCTTCAAGACCTAATACATTGAGTCAACAATACAAAGACCATTCAGAGAAATGGATACAGAACCATTTGTGTTTGTAGCATAAAATACCATCTCTGAAGACCAGGGGTGTCCAATCCTGTTCTTGGAGATCTACCTACAAGCAGAGTTCATTATCCAACCGTGATCCAGTACACCTGTCTGTAATTAACAAGTGCTCCTAAAGATCTCAATTAGGCGGTTCTGTTGTGTTGGATCAGGGTTAGAGCTTTGCAGGAACTTTGCAGGAAGACAGATCTCCAGGAACGATCCGGGTTACTTGACTGTAACCCTGTTCCCTGAAAAAACAGAATGAGATGCTGCGCTGCTTAGCGCATTGGGAACGTCTTTAATCGTGACCAGCAGTGAATATTGTATGAAACACGTCAATAGAATTGACCCGGAGGAAATATAGCTTCGGTCGATTATGTCATTGGCACGCACCCACAACACGAGGCTATAAATAGATGTGCCACATATTTTGTCTGAAGAGCAGTCCTGGGACATCTTCAGCACAGCAATGCAGCGCAGCATCTCAATCCACTTTTTCAGGGAACAGGGTTACAGTCAAGTAACCTGGATCGTTCCCTTTCAAAAGCTACAATCAATGCTGCGCTGCTTAGTGCATTGGGAACGAGAATACCCACGCCACCGTGCTTGAAGGTGTCTAGACCCCTTACGTTTGTGTAGGTAAATCCTGAGAGTGGTGGGGCATGTGCCTGTTGATAATTCTTCCTGCAGGAAGTCCAGAACTGAAGCAATCTGGCAGTTGACCAGATCTGCATTATGTACAACACACCACCTTTCAAATACACCCCATTTGCTGGCATAACTCTTTCTAGTGGAGGAAGCCCTAGCACTTAGAATGGTCTAAATAACATCAGGCGAAAGCCCAGTGTTTTTCAATTGGTACCCATCAGGGGCCAAACATGAAGGTTCCACAGGTCGGGCCTGGGATTGAATATCGCGCCTTCCACCTGAGACAGAAGGTCCCTCCTCACTGGAATCGCCCATGGCGAGCCGTCGAGGAGAGATATTATCTCCGAGAACCATAATCTTTTCGGCCAACACAGCGCTATCAGTAAGAGGCAAGACCCTTGTTGGCGAACTCTGGCTAGAACTCCTGGGAGCAGAGAAACAGGAGGAAACGCATACAGGCGCATTTTGGGCCAGACCAAGGGGGGCTGGGTGACTCAGAGAGAAGTAGAGGGGACATTGTGCTGTCTGATGGGAGGCGAAGAGATCCACCTCCGCTTCGTAAAATCTGGTCCAAATCTGTTTCACTACTTCTGGGTGGAGTTTCCGTTCCCCCATCGGTAGTTTCTGTCTGGACAGTAAATCCGCTCCCACATTCAGATGTCCTGGAATGTACACTGCCCTGAGTGACACGAACTTGTCCAGGGCCCAGAGAAAAATCTGCCTCGCTATTCTGTTCAGATTGCGTGAGCGTAGACCTCCCTGATGATTTATGTAAGAGACTGCCGATGTGTTGTCCACCCGCACTAGGACATGACAGCCCCTCAACTGAGGGAGAAAGTATTTCAGGGCCAGAAATACAGCCATCAGCTCGAGGCAGTTGATGTGCCAATCGAGCTGATGACCCTCCCATTCCCCTTGAGCTGGACGACCACTTAAGACCGCTCCCCAGCCCATCAGGGAGGCGTCTGTCATAAACCGTTTGCGATGACAAGGCGTCCCTAGAGTGGGACCCAAGGCGAGGAACCGGGGTCTGAGCCACAGAGATAGTGTACGAAGCCCGCGGCACGTCACTTTTAATTGCCTTTGAGGAATGGCCCTTGGATGAAATCCCCTGGCTTTTAGCCACAACTAAAACGGTCTCATGTGCAACAGCCCCAGAGGATTAACCCTGGATGCTGAAGCCATGAAACCTAGCATCTTTTGGTTTAGCATTCTGGGCAGGAGAAAGAACGCTTTTCTTGGCGTTGAGTCTCAACACTAGAGAAACTAGATGAGCTGACACAATGTCTCTGTGTTGAAGCGCCATCTCTTGCGATTGTGCTAGTATTAACCAATCGTCGATGTAATTCAAAATGCGAATGCCCTGGAGTCGTAATGGAGCCAGTGCTGCATCCATGCATTTTATGTAAGTGCGGGGTGACAAGGCTAGACCGAATGGAAGAACCCGAAATTGGTACGCTTCGCCCCTGAAAGCGAACCTCAGGAACTTCCTTAGTTGTGGCAATATTTCTATGTGAAAATATGCATCCTTCAGATCGACCGTAACGAACCAATCGTGATGTTGAATTTGCGACACGACTGTCTTGACAGTAATCTGCTGTAATAGCCCAACTCTCTCTCTGGAAGAGGAACATGTTCTATGGCCTCTTTGCTCAGAAGAGTTTGTAGCTCTTGTAGTTCCTGTCTACCCCCACCAGACTGGGCGCCAGACCACCATGACTTCCTCTTTCTAATAATAATAGCCCTGAGGTCTGGCTTGGGAGGTTGCTGAGCACGACGAGCCTGTCCCCAATCCTTATGAGGGGGAGCACGGCTCGCCACACTCTGATTTTTCACCTCCCTGGCTTTTGAAGGACCGGGGAGAGGTTCAGTGGCCGATGGCCCCTCCCCTTGAGTGTGACGAGGAAGGAACTGAACGAATGCTTCTTCGTGCTTCTTAACCTCCCTGAACCTGGTGACGACAGTATTGATGGAGTCGCCAAAAAGGCCAGAGGGTGAAACAGGGAAATCTAACAGAAACACACAATCTTTCTCTTTAATTCCTGTCAGATTAAGCCACAGGTGCCTCTCCGTGTTGACCAAAATCGACAGATCTGTGGCTTGACGAAGCTCAGAGAACGCTTCCTCGTCGATCGTACTGCCCGCACTCAAGTCCTTCAACAGGTCAGCCTGGTACGCCTGTAACACTGCAGCGCAGCACCAGCCTGACCTGCAGCTTGGTAAACTTTACCCACAAGAGCCGAAGTTGTTCTGCACGGCTTTGTGGGGAGGGTAGGCCTCTTTATCGAAGATGCCGACCCAGGCGAGAGATAGCTTGCGAGCGTCTGTTCAACCTGTGGCATCTCCGTATACCCCCGCGACTTAGACAGCTCATCATGGAGGTCCTCGAAGAAGGGAAGAGACTGATGTTGTGGTCCCTCCCCCCTGCCACCGGACAGAAACCTATCCTCTAGCTTACTATGTTTGGGGGGCTGGATGGTGTTTTAAGCCCCCAATGGCTCCTTAGAGGCAGCTAACCCTACCCTCAACCTTAAACCTACCCATCCCCTCGTTGCCTGGAAGGCGCCGTTGGGGGCTTAAAACACCAAACACCGTTTGGGGGTCTCTTGTTCGCGTGGCCAGTCAAGCTGTAACCTGGCCACCGCACGAGTAACCACCTCGAGCAATTCCTCGACAGATTTACTTTCGTGAGAGAAACGCTCAGAGGTAGGCTGCTCGAAGTCCGCAGATCCAAGAGATATATATCGTCATCCCCCTCTTGAACAAAAGAAGCACCGGAGCGCGCTTCGGGATCACGAGAGGGGACGTCTGGATCTGGTGATACAGCAAGCGTTAGGGAAGGATCCGTCTCTTGCTCATCATTCAAATCAATGCGGGAGCCCCACAATGGTAATGTGGGTGTGGTTTGAAAATAATTCAGGCGAGCATGCAGCATCTTAACAGTAAATAGTTCACAATGCTCGCACTCGCCATTCTCCAAAACCAAAGCCGCATGCTCCTCCCCCACACAAACAAAACAGTAATTGTGTGTATCCAAATCTGATATACGATGAGAACATGGAGGGACACAACGCTTACTCTTTTGTTGACAAATTTTTTACTTGTATAAACTCTTTTATAGACGTTCAGAGAAAATGAGAATTTCTGCACACTACCAGTTGGAAACAAACTCCTCACAAAGATCTGTAGTCAGATATAAAGAGAGAGAGAGAGAGAGTTTGACGCACACATGCACAGAATGGCCTCTGAAGACAAAAGACCTGACGATGCACTTGTGGCTCATCTATTTATAGCCTCGTGTCGCGGGTGCGTGCCGATGACGTCATCAACCGAGGCTATGTTACCTCCGGGTCAATTCTAATGTGTTACACACAATATTCACAGCTGGTCACGATTAAAGACGTTCCCAATGCGCTAAGCAGCGCAGCATCGATTGTAGCTTTTGAAAGGGAACAGGATTGGGCATCCCAGCTGTAGACCAACCTGAGACAAGTAAGTGAATTTTCCAAGGTCTTCATATGAAATATCTCTCTTTGTCCCAAGAACTTCATCCACTTCTGCTTTAGCCCTGGGAATGAAAAGAAATTCAAACTAGAGCATTGTAATAAAAGTCAATGTGGAATAGGTCCATATTTCCAAGAACTGTTTTATTGTTTACCGTTTATATATCTCAGGATGTCTCCCTAATTCCATGATTGCAAACGAGAGCTGATTTGCTGTTGTCTCTTGCCCTGCAAAAGAAACAAGCACTGTTTATATTGGCAGGGGTTTTTATGAGCAAAAATTAAACAAAGCTGTAACTCACCAGCAATGAAGAAAGTCACGAAATTGTCCAACATCAGCTCATCATCTTTAGTGTTAGTAACATTTTCCTCCTCTGCAGCAAAAATGGAAAGTGTTAAATAGTTTAACTCTACCAGTGTTGTGTTGAATATGTTATTATTATAGCTATTAACTGATTCAAATTTGGAATGAAATTAATTACATGATATGCTGATTAACCACTTTAATTCCCTGATATACTTCAGGCAAAACCTAAGAACAAACAGGTGTGTATACTGCTGTATGATATTCATTTAAATTTATTTGACTTTTTAATTTGTATGTGCAGAATTTTTGTATGTGCAGTATTTCATTTTATTTTTATTTTGATAGTAGAATGTTTGAAAGTTTAGTATGCTAATTGTTATTTATCTGTATATTTTTGTTGAAAAAAAAATCCTGCACTGAAAATGCCCTCCACTCCGGCCCGTGTTGATCTATGTAAACATTTTAGATGGACATGGACATCTTTAGTCGTTAAGTTGCATCTTGCACCATGAAAGCTACATTTTTAAGACAACGTGTCAAGTAAAAGTACATGCAGTTTAACTTTTTATTTATTTTTTTATGTGTCCTTTTTGTGATCTTTGGCCAACTTGTATTTGAACATGAACTGCTCCAATGGTAAATTATTTATCAATTTTTACAGATTTAGTAGGTTTAAAATGTACAAATACAGTTTAACTTTTTAAAATGTGTCTGGTTCCTGTATTCTGTTCCTTTTGGTTGCATTATTCACTTTTTGGCGTTGTATTTTAACTTTTTTTTTTAATTGTTCAAATGTTAAATTACTTATCAAATTTTCACACTTGTTAAGTTTAACCGTGGTATGGTAATTAAATAATTAATTACAATTTTTATAATATGCAGCCCATTTAAAAGTTACCTGTACAACAAATGGAAGAAGGAGACCCACATACCTGCCGTTCTGAGGATTTGTGTGAGAATGTCTTGGGGTACATCTTCTCCATTTTCTACTGCTGTCTTCCTGTTTTGTATCCATTTTTGTCCTGTTTCACGCAGGAGTTCAGCTGCATCTTCAATTTGCTGTATAATCTTCCAATTCTTGGGAAAAAGCTGAGGTTCCACATTTAAAAAATAAAAACAGATTATATTACATTAACCATACAACTTTTTTGTGACATAAGCAATTTGGTTGGATTCTTACTCTAAAAAATGGGTCTCTGATATCCAACACCATGCCTTTTAAACACAGCTCTACTGCATTCTGGAAGGGGCTGTCAGTTTGCATCAAGAAATTCAAATCAACACCGAAAGCCACCTGTGGATAAAAACATGACTACTAAGTATTGATCAACAGCTGATTTGACTTTCCTTGTATTAGGCTTTCCCTCGGATTAGCAGAAAGGGAAGTGAAACCTTGCAAATGACATCGAGTGTGACACAGTTGACCAGGTCGTGCATGACGGCAGGTGTTTTTGTCTCAGCCATTTCCTCCAGCTTTTCCATTAGGCGCTCCGACATCTCGTTAAAAGTGCCCATCGAGCCTCGTAAGTATCTGACGAATGAGACCGCATCAGCTGAGGTGCATCTGTATCACATTTCAGATTGTCTGTATTTGACTCACAAGCTGCTAAAGGCAGGATCCATGATGCGACGCTGCCTGTACCAGGTGTCATGGTCCGTAGCCGTAATTAGCCCGTTCCCCAGGAACCTGAGAAGATTGAGTCATGTGACTTATTCAACTGTAAAGTCACCACTGGCAAAGCAAATCCCATAAAATATTCAAATTCGAATATGAATTAAGCCGCAGTCACACTAGACTTTTAGAATGCAAAATGTATTCAATACATATTTTTTAAAACATACATTCAACATATAACAAATAATAATAAATACAAAATGTAAAAATAGTCTACAGTCTACTCCACCTCCCCTCAAAACTGCAAACATGCAGCTTTAAAGTGTGAGTTCTTTGAATACCTTTGGAATAAACCAAAGGTATTACTGAGCATATACTTTTTTCCTCAAATATAATACACTTATGGTATATTGCTTGTATGTTTCGAAGATACTCGAAATGAATTTGTAACTGTAACACATATAAATGTAATTAGTCCCTACACAGGCATATACTTAAAGTATACTAAGAATACTTGAAGTTGTTCCAATTTAGCACACAACAGTACACTAAAAAGTTATGCTTTACTACAATTTAATTACAACTAAAATATTCTTAATACAAAATGAGTTGTTCCGAAATAGCACATTCAAGTTAATTAATCATTAACACACTTGAAATATACTGAATTAGTCTGGCTGCACGTATACTTTGCTTTTTATTTTTTCACCAGGGAGAGCATGTACAGTGTTAGCCAAAAGTGATGTTCGGCCGAGGAAAATTCTTCACCCTTTGTTCAAAAATGACTACAAATTGTTAAAGATTTTGTAAACATATTGCGGAGTGGTGCAATGAAACATGCCAAATTGTGCAGCCATAATATTGTCCAAGCTGTCATACAAAGAAATCATGAACACATGCAATAACAAGAAAAACAACAATATATGAATAACTGAATATAGCATTTTGTTCTTCCCTCATATTTAAATCCCCTCATATTTAGATGGTTTTATCAAACTTGTATTGTCATTAAAAACAAACATCCCCTCCGGACATCACTTTTTGCCACTACTGTAGATGATTTTAAAGCTATCGGACTAAATGCAGCATAGCTCAGCTTTTGATTTCATGGGGCCCGGGATGGAAATTAGCACCCGCCACCAGCCAAATGCGGGTGATTTTGTGTTGTGGCGGGTAAATTCGCTTCACCTACCGGCCACCGTGGCGGGTAAATAAAAATATACTGTTTCACACAGACGGCGGACACTTTTAGAGGACATAAGTGTACGCTGAAATAAAGTCTTTCACCTCAGAAAAACGGACTTTCTTGTCCTGTCACGTCAGCCGTTATCCTGTTCTCATAGCGAACACTCTTCAAATGCACGCGCAAATGTGGCGGCGCGCGCTGTGTATCGCCTCACTGTATATAAAGTGCAAAATAAACTACAAGCATGCAACGCCGTTACGTTGTAAATTACACAAAATAATAGTAATGCAGGGATGATTTTCATACTATTCACCAGGAGCAGTTTCCATGGTTCATTAACAGTTATTGTTAATATTGTGTATTCACCATGGTAACTGTCGTTTCCATATTAACCCCAAAATGCCACTTTATTTTTCTTTGTGTTATTTTTTATATTTTTAAATGACTCTAGTGGCTCATACCAACGTTGTATTAACAAAAACTAGTTTGGAACTGCTATTTAATAGCTTTAGCATAGGCCTAATGTTTATTTATTAGTAGCCTACTAGTCTTTACTATTAGTCATATTCTTACAATTTATGTTAAGTAAAGGGGGACAGTACTTGTGTGTGTGGAAATAGCCGGTTTCAATAAAACTACTTGTGACATGTCATATTTGGCTTTGACTTTGACTGAACATTTGCTCTCACTTTGCGGAAAAAATATCGGGATATAGGCTATATCGTATATCGATATTCAGCCTAAATAATCGGGATATGACTTTTGGTCCATATCGCCCAGCCCTAGTTTCATTGTTGGGACTAAAAACCTAAAACTGGAAGCCATAAAAGACCACGAATCATTCAAATGCCACATCCAGGTAAAAAAGAGAAATATATATATAAGAGAGAAAGAGAAAATGTCAGTATTTCATTGAGACTTGAGATTAAATAAACTGCTTAAGTATTGTAGATCTTGTAGTATTAATTTTCACATGCAGTTACACATTGTCGGTTAAAAACAAGAAAGTGGCTGGTAAAAACATTGAGTGGCTGGTAGATTTTGAAATCCACCAGCCACAGTGGCCGGTGGACAAAAAAGTTAATTTCCATCCCTGGGCCTTTACCATAAAAACTTCTGGATGATAGTAGTAATGTGCCTTAGTGTACCACACTGCTATCAATGTAGAGATATTGACACTAGACTTCATCAGCAATGCTATGACATATCCAGAAAAAATTAAACATACCTTTTTCCAAACAAGTTAAAGAGGCGTTTGTAGACAAAAGGATCTTTGATATACTTAGGTGACATCAGGATTGTCTACAATAACAGGGCAGAGATTTTTTTTTATTATTCGATTTTGTGGCTTCTGATACAATTTTTTCTTTTCTTTTTTAATAAAGAAATATAATATTTACCTTTGTAGCCTCAGGACAATAAACCATGATCATGACAGAATGAAAAGTGTAAATCCTGTAGACAGGACCATATTTCTCTCCCCTTAAAAACAAGAACATGGTCACATTGGCGAGAACGCTTTACCAAATTTCCCCTAGAGGATTAATAAACACTATATCCATATATCTATTTATTTAGCTGAAGTGAGGAAATGCCTGCTATTCAGTGAAACAACTGTGTTTTTATTATAGTTTAGTAAATGTATATTGATGAAGTGGAAAGCATAAAACTGTAGGCTATTATTTTCCAGCAGTTTCTCAGAAGCTTATGCTAGAAGATGGCTTAATATTTCTCTATATTTCAATAACGTTCAGAAGTGTTCTTCTGAAAAAAAAATATTAAATTACATTAAATCATTTGACTTTTTAGAGTACAAACATTAAACAAATCACACACACACACACACACACACACACACACAGAGAGAGAGAGAGAGAGAGAGAGAGCGAGAGAGAGAGAGAGAGAGAGAGAGAGAGAGAGAGAGAGAGAGAGAGAGATATGCAATGTCACTGCCTATGTGATATTACGTAACAATTGACACGTTTTGTAGATGCAAGGTCAAAACAACAAGATATTACTCTGGCAAAAATTTGCAAATAATCTGTGTTTATACAAGAGTTTTGTTCTTACCACTGAAGAAAAAGGTCGTGCACAAGACTTTTCGAGTTCATTGCTCTTCTGAAAGATGGTACATGCCCCAGCAGAAAACTGTCAGAACATCAGTTTTCAAGTTAATTTATCTCAACTGACAAATACTGACTTACTGCAATACCGTTATATAGTTGTATCAAACACATTTGTATAGAGAACACATTCATAAAGTTTCTTACTTATCTCTTGGAGGTCCAGGTATATGATCATATTTCTGATGAACATGTCTTACATACAGACAATATGCAATAAATGCAGTGAAAACTGCAGCGAGCAGGTAAAACATCATAAAGGAGACCCATTCTGAGATCATGATGGTTCAGTACAGTAGCTCAATGTGCGTCTGCCTCGTAGGTCTGCCTTACCTACAAATGATTTAATTTCCGGGTCTCTGGAACTTGTTCTGAACGGTTGTGGACCATAGAGGGCAGTACTAGTCTTCTTCCCATAGACAGTAAAAGAAAACCGAACCATTAATGAGGTTTCTGACCTTCTGACCACTTTTCAGTTGGTAAACATGGTGACGTTTTTTTGTGGGTGGAGCTTAGGTGGAGGCAGAACGATCCTCTGGCCGCTTCACTAATGTTAGTTTGCAAGTTTTGTTAGCTTGTTTTTTAACAATGACTGGGGAAAATCCGATTTTATTTTAATGTGCAAGGTCACTCACTGTCCAGGACCGCGATTGTTATTTGCAAAAATTAATTTTAACGGACATCCCAGATTGGCTGACCCGGCATACACGCTCATTAAAGGGATGGACGATCTATAAGTGTAAAATGGTCACAAGACTTACGTGGTAGCCTACGATGCCTAGCCAGCGCCAAGACCAGACAGAAGACTACAATGTAAAGAGTGACATTACGGTGCAATTTGAATGATGTGAATATTTTCTAGAAATAAAAATTCCAGATACAGCATATTCATTTTTTAACTTTGTATTTGATTACACTTTCTTACCAGGTTCTTCAAAAAGTCTAGTCACAATCAATCAATCAATCAATCAATCAATCAATCAATCAATCAATCAATCAGTCAATCAATCAATTCTTTCTTTCTTTCTTTCTTTCTTTCTTTCTTTCTTTCTTTCTTTCTTTCTATTTTATTGCTTTAAACATAAATAGCATATTAAGCCAATTAAGCAAAAACCTGTCAACAATGGTCTGCAAATAATTTTTTTTTTTAAATAAAAAACTAAAAAACTGGTATAACACTTGGCATTCTGACCCATAGATATCATATAATAAAGGCTAGATGTCTCTATGGCAAGACAATTTAACATTTTACTACGCCAGCTCATCGGCCTTCACGGTTGACGTCACAGGAAAATTCGCAGTTCGCAGGTCAGGGTCAGAAAGTTCATTACATCCCATTGAATTTTGTGTTAACCAGAGAATTTCTCGTCAAGAAAAAAATGCCTACTTGTTGGACTGTGAAAATTACACCAGTCAAGGTCAAGTTTTTCAGGATTCCAGTAGGATCTCATCCGTTTAAAAATAAATAAATAGACGACATCTGTTCAGATCTATTTTTTTTACAGTCTATGGTTCAGATAGATAGTACTGCTATCTGCTAAGTAGCATGACACAGGTCACAATTAATGCCAGATATCGAACTTCACCTAACTATTAAACCAGTCTACAGTTTCCAGAAAACATTTGTTTACTTACCAGGGCTTAAAAAAAATCTAAATGTATCTCCTCCTAGAGCTTTAACTCTACATACTCCAAACTCGGCTTAGACACTCAAACTGATTTGACTCGAGTTGCTTTATCTTTTCAGACTGATCGGACTTATGGTTTTCCTAAAAATGACGATCAAAACTCGGAAAAACTCCCATTGACTTAACATTGTGGAATGTTTTCATTTTTAAACTCACCAACCGACAAAAATTAAAATCTAAACACCTTGAAGACTAAACCAAATATGAGCCATCGAGACTCATTTAAACTAATAATCAGAATCAGAATCAGAATCAGAAAGAGCTTTATTGCCAAGTGTGCTTGCACCCACAAGGAATTTTTCTTGGTACTGAAGCTTCCAGTGCACATATACAAATACAAATACAACAAGAAACATAGTAATACAAATTCTAAGAATAAAATATATAAAAAAATAAAATAAAATAAAATAGTATAAAAAGTAAAAAAAAGGGGTCACAGTTGGGTTTAGTCTGAATAAACATTTACAGATTATGAACATATTTACAGTATTTTGAGAAGTATGAATAATATAAATATAAATATCACCTGAGTTAGAGAATATTACACTAGACAGTGGGAGTCTAGTGCATGTTACAGATTATGAACATATTTACAGTATTTTGAGTAGTATGAATAATATAAATATAAATATCACCTGAGTTAAGAGAATATTGCACTAGACAGTGGGAGTATTGCACTTGCAGGCATATGCCTTGGGGGGCATGTTAAGTGTTCAGAAGGGAAATGGCCTGTGGAAAGAAACTGTTCCTGTGCCTGGATGTTCTTGTGGCCAGTGATCTGTGTCGCCGTCCTGACGGTAACAGTTCAAACAGGGGGTGTCCAGGGTGAGTGGAGTCTGTGATGATTTTACCTGCTCTCTTCCTCACTCTGGAAGAGTACAGGTCCTGTAGGGTTGGCAGGGGGGCACCAATAATCCTCTCTGCTGTCCGGACTGTCCGTTGTAGTCTCCTGATGTCCGATTTGGTAGCTGAACCAAACCAGACAGTGATGGAAGTGCTTAAAACAGACTCAATGACGGCTGAGTAGAACTGGATCAGCAGCTCCTGTGGCAGATTGAACTTCTTCAGCTGGCGAAGGAAGTACAGTCTCTGCTGGGCCTTTTTCACAATGGAGTCAATGTGATTTGCCCACTTCAGGTCCTGAGAGATGGTAGAGCCCAGGAACCTGAATGACTCCACTGCTTCCACAGTGCTGTTCATGATGGTGAGAGGGGGGAGTGCTGGGGATTTTCTCCTGAAATCCACAATCATCTCCACTGTTTTGAGCGTGTTCAGCTCAAGGTTGTTATAGCTGCACCAGACAGCCAGCTGTTCAACCCCCAGTCTGTAAGCAGACTCGTCACCATTTTGGATGAGACCGATGACGGTGGTGTCGTCTGCAAATTTCAGGAGCTTGACAGAGGGGTCTTTAGAAGTGCAGTCATTAGTGTACAGGGAGAAGAGCAGTGGGGAGAGAACGCACCCTTGGGGGGCGCCAGTGCTGATGGTGAGGGTCCTGGATGTGAGCTTCCCCAGTCTCACTCGCTGCTGCCGGTCTGTCAGGAAGCTGGAGATCCACTGACAGATTGAGGATGGCATGGAGAGCTGAGTCAGTTTGGCTGTGAGAAGATCAGGGATGATGGTATTGAAGGCCGAACTGAAGTCCACAAATAAGATCCGTGCATAAGTCCCAGGTCTGTCAAGATGTTGCAGGATATAGTGCAGTCCCATGTTGACTGCATCATCCACAGACCTGTTTGCTCTGTAAGCAAACTGAAAGGGATCCAGAAGGGGTCCAGTGATGTCCTTCAGATAGGCCAACACCAGTCTTTCAAACGACTTCATGACCACAGACGTGAGAGCGACAGGTCTGTAGTCATTAAGTCCAGTGATTTTAGGTTTTTTGGGAACCGGAATGATAGTGGAGCGTTTGAAGCAGCAGGGAACTTCACACTGCTCCAATGATCTGTTGAAGATCTGCGTGAAGACTGGGGCCAGTTGGTCAGCGCAGGCTTTTAGACAAGCAGATGAGATGCCGTCTGGGCCTGAAGCTTTCCTAGTCTTCTGTTTTTTGAAGACTCGGCTCACGTCCTCCACACAGACCTTAAGCTCAGGTTGGATGGCAGAAGGGGGGAGGAGAGGGGTTGCAGGAGGTGATGGTGGATGTGTGAAGTGCACATCAGAGCGGGTGTGAGGTGTGAGTCTGGGCTTCTCAAACCTGCAATAGAATGCATTGAGAGTGTCAGCCAGTTGTTGATTCTCCACAGATCGGGGGGATGGTGATTTGTAGTTGGTGATGTTCCTCAGGCCTCTCCAGACTGATGCCGGGTCGTTGGCTGAAAACTGGTTTTTCAGCTTTTCAGAGTAGCTTCTTTTAGCAACTCTGATCTCCTTTGTCAGTCTGTTTCTGGCCTGGTTATACAAGATTTTATCCCCACTTCTGTAAGCATCCTCTTTGGCATGACGAAGCTGTTTGAGTTTCCCAGTAAACCATGGTTTATCATTAGTGAATGATAAGAATGTCCTGGTAGGAATGCATGTATCCTCACAGAAACTGATATATGATGTTACAGTATCTGTGAGCTCATCCAGATCGGTGGCTGCAGCTTCAAAAACAGTCCAATCAGTGCAATCGAAGCAGGCCTGTAGATCCTGCTCTGCTTCGTTGGTCCATCTTTTTACAGTCCTTATTACAGGTTTAGCTGATTTCAGTTTCTGCCTGTAGGTCGGTATAAGATGAACCAAACAATGATCAGAGAGCCCCAAAGCTGGCCGTGGGACGGAGTGATACGCATTCTTTATCGTGGTGTAACAGTGGTCCAATATATTACTGTCTCTGGTAGGACATGTAACATGCTGTCTGTATTTTGGCAGAAATACAGACAGCTCATCTAATAAACTCATCTATCTATCTATCTATCTACTTCAAACTATTTTAAACTTTAAACTACTTTAAACTTCAAACTAAATTAAACTTCAAACTAATTTAAACTTTAAACTAATTTAAACTTCAAACTACTAAATGTACTTCTTTTAAACTTATAAACTCTAAACTCATACACTTATAAACTAATTAACTTATCAACTCATGAACTTATAGACTTATGAACTCTTAAACTCATAAATTAATAAACTCTGAACTCTTAGACTCATTTAAACTTATAAACTCAAAAACTCATACACTTATAAACTCATCAATTTATACACTTATAAACTCTAAACTCATAAACTCTGAGTGTGTATGTGTATTATCTAACTTATTTATCTATCATAAACTTCAAACTACTTTAAACTACTTTAAACTTCAAACCAGTTTAAACTTCTTAAGTTTAAAGCTTCCAGCTCCCAAGCAACTCCAAAGCAACCCCAAAGCAACCAAACTTGAGTACCCTAGCAACCGTTTTGCAAGACCTATATCTCTGTATCAGAACATCGTATAGAGATGAGGTTTGGCTCTTTTGACTCATGCTAGGAAACAGCACTTCCAACATGCTACACATGCTAGCAATGAATAGCTACATGCTAATAGCGATTAGTTAAGTGCTAAATCATGCCAAGATCATGCTAAGAACTCTATAAAAACTCCATGGTAACCATCTGTGACAACTACCAACCACCTAGTAATACCATAGCAACCACCCTGAACACCCTAGCAACCCCCTATAAAGGCCCTAGCAACCACCCAACGTACCCTAGCAACTGCCTAGCAACACCATAGTAACCACCCAGAAAACCCTAGCAACCACCCAGAACACCCTAGCAACCACCAAAAATACCATAGCAACCGCCTAGCAACCACCCAAAACACCATAGCAACCACCTAGCAACACCCTAGCAACCACTCAGAACACCCTAGCAACCGCCTAACAACCACCCAGAATACCCTAGCAACAACATAGCAATCACCCAGAACACCCTAGCAACCACTCAGAATACCCTAGTAACCGCCTAGCAACACCATAGCAACCGCCTAGCAACCGCTTAGTAACACCATAGCAACCACCCAGAACACCGGTTTAATTTTAGATCCATCATGTTTTAGTGCGCTTTCCCAGGCTGTAAATGTTGCAGATGAATCAGGTGCCTCGTTCAGACTTTAAATAGCAGACAGAGGTGAAGTAGTGAAAAATTAATTCAGTGAATGTCACTGGTTCCACTTGAATCTGGGAAAAGCATTTACACTCATCCATCCAGAGATGCTTCGGGGTCATCTTTTTTTGAAAAGAACCACATTAAATACAGCCAGTGAGTGAGAACTTCAAACCTACTACAACTATCTGAAATATTAATATTATATTTACATAAAAATGCTTTGTTGTTGGGGTGAATTCTTTTTTAATTTGGAAAACTGTTTATTAAAAAAAAACTAAAACAAAAATTCAGCTTTGCCATCACAAGAATAAATGACACATTTAAATATTTAAAATACATCATAATAGAAAAAAAATATTTAAAATTGTAATAATAATTCACAATATTACTTATTTTTACTGTGTTTTTGATCAAATTCAGCCTTGGTGAGCAGAAGAGACTTTTCAAAAACATTAAAGAAAATCTTTTGAACAGTAGTGTATTAGAAATACTAATAGTGATGCTTTTCTGCTTTTCACATGAATATTTTGAAGGCAAATCAAGACTGATGAGAGAGACGTAGTAAAAGTAATGTCACCAAACGGTGTCCTTTATTGTGTCAAGAAAAGGTACTTTACAAAAAACATTGAACAAAATACTTTTTTTCTCCACAAACTACAAGTCTCTCTTTTTCATGTTATCATTAAAACATTTGATCTGCATTTATAAAACATAAAAAGTCTGGAAAGCAACAAATCACACCTCATGAGCAGCAATGATGTCATCACACTGCGAATCACACACACACCTTTCTCTCTCTCTCTCACACACACACACACACACACACCTACATGTGTTAGAATATGTCCTACATGTCTACAGCAGGCAATAAATAACAGTGATTGCTACACTACATATGAAAAAGCTCCCCAAAACACCTGAAGCAAGGTACCATGGGAAAAATATTTGAGTTCTCAATGAACTCAGAACAGTGTCTACAGACAATACTCGGTAAAATAGAATAAATCAGTCATAAACCACTCTCTTTTATGTAAAAACACAAACAAACATGTGTAGAGTGCGCATGTGTCCATTTGAATACATCCAAGATACAATAAAGTCACCATTTTAAGACTCTTTTTCTACTTTTTTTGTTCACAGAAAACTAATTGTTTGGTAAAAGGACCATAAAAAGTCTAATTAATACTGAAATTAATTAAAAACAGAATAACCAAAGCAAAAAAAAAAAAAAACTATTTTCTGGCAGCATCACAATATTCAAAATTATTTTCAGAACAGCAAATGTTCAAAATAAAAATAAAATACAGTATAAATTAAAAAAAGATCTTTTATATCTGTAGTCCAAAACGCATATAAATAAATACAAAAAATAATAAAAATGGTTCTTAGCATACAAAAAATCAGTAAAAACAATTCTTATCATTAATATAAAATCATTTAAAGAGTCTATTCCGTAACTCAGTCTAGTTTCTTGATGCTAAAGCCCCGCCTACTTGAAGGCATCTGGTATATGGTTCATTTGCATACTGGTGGGTGGGCTCGAGATGCCCTCTGACCAATCAGACAAGTTGGAATGTGGAGATGAGCTTGACCATTGGTCAGGAGAGCCAGGAGAGGGCGTGAGGAACGGGTGGTCAGGAACCTGCGGCTGGTGACTGGGCGTGTTGTCCATGGGGTTGGAATAACTATGTTGAGAAGGCGGAGTCAGAAACTGCGTGCTAGAAATGGGAGGAGCCATGCGCTGGCTCTCCTGTGGTAGGATGGTCTGGATGGGGGCGTGTCCTGAGCCAGACTGAAGATCCAGCCCACTCAGGTCACCTAGGAAGTGATGAGACAGGATGTGGCCAGAGGAGGCGTTGTTTTGATGCTGCATGGGCGCCATATTCTGGTGGGCGTGGTTGGGAATCATGTGCGACGGTGCGCCGAGGTGGCTAGTTTGCATTGTTGGATAGCCCATATGTGACATAGTGGTGGCAGGGAGCATTGTGGGTATAAGCTGTGTGAAGCCTGCCTGCTGTTGTTGCTGTTGCACCCTTTGCAGCCAATCGCACGCCCCTGTTTGAGCTCCATTGTTAGCCACTGGCAGATGGGATAAGCGTGGAGGGGCGGAGTCAAACGGCTTCCCTAAACTCTGAAGAGCTCCGCCCATGTGAGAATCAGCCAATCCTTGGAGTTGATTCAAAGTGATGGGTGGGGACTGTTGAAAGGGTGACGTCATCATAGGTGGGGAGGAGACGTCCGACAGGTAACCGTGGGGCGACTCCAGCGAATCGACAGGTGAGAGGACGCCCACCTCCATAATCCCTCCGTTTTTGCCCTCTCCGTTTTTTTTCTTTTTCATTCTCATGTCTTTTCCGCTGTCCTTCCCTCCTCCCACGCCTTTACCCGCCGGTTTCCTCGCCTTCTTGGCCGTGTTGTTGTTGCCCGGGCTGGGTTTGATGCCCAGGTATGTGTTGGGTGAGCAGAGAGGGGGTGATAAGGGCAGCGGGGGACTCCGGACCAGGTTGTATTCTTCTAATAGACGGACGATGTCGTGGTGCATGCGCTCCTGCGCGATGTCTCGTGGAAGCTGGTCTAGGTGATCCGCAATGTCCCGGTTGGCCAAGTGATCAAGCAGGACTTTAGCAGTCTCGTAACTGCCCTCACGAGCGGCCAGGAAAAGTGGCGTCTCCTCCTACAAAACAAGGTTATTATCATTAACTTTTTTTGTTAAATTAAATAAAGCTAAAATTAAACAAATATTTGAGGAAAAAATTGAAGTAATAACCCTTGAAGTAAAATTAAAATTACTAACTGAAAAAATAAATAAATAATAATTAAAAAAAAATACACATAAATATTAATATTTGAAAAAAATTATAAAATGCACATAAAAATATTTAAAAAATGAAAACTTTACATGAAAATAAAAGCTAATTCCAAATATTAATAACTATAATGGTATATATACAAATATATAAATGTAATTAAATGATAAATATAAATAACACTGCTGTGAAAACACACACAATCTGGAATAAACATTTTAATTTTGACTTCTATAATAAACTCATTGACTTCAAAAACCCACCTTGTTATTCTGTAGGTCTTTATTCGCTCCATTCTTCAAAAGAACGACAGCAGCGTCCACGTTATTAACCGCAGCCGCCCAGTGAAGAGCCGACTTACCTACAGAAGAAACATTAAAAAAAGGGAGTTATTGGGGACCTCCATGCATCTTCAAAATAAGTTTTTTTTTTTTTTTTTGAGTGAGATTTGGTTGAGATTATTATGTTTGTTTGTGATCATACCGGAATCATCAACAGCATTCGGATCAGCATGGCAGTTAATGAGCTCTTCCACCATTCCCTCGACAGCCAATCGGGTGGCCAGGATCAGTGGAGTCGTTCCGTCATGCATGCGGGCGTCCAGATCCGTCGCTCGGTTCCGAATGAGAATCTATTTCCAAACACAAAGCCATGTTTTAACATTATTCAGCAACCAAGAGCATCTAGAGAGCACAACCTATAAATACAAAATGTGCACAAAACTAAATATTATACATCGCATATTATATATTGTTATTTTATATATTAAATATACATTTAATATATTCAATAAATTGTATTATAAATGTTACCTAGGAAAAGACATTCTTTAGCGGAAAACTACTATATATAGTAGATATTTATATTTTGAATTGACTTTTATTCATTTTAATTTCAGTACTTTTGCTATTGTGCTTATATGTTTTGATTAGCTTTTGTATTTTTTTTCTTAAATATTTTAGCTTTAACTTATATTTCAGTTTTAGTTTTAATAATTTTAGGACTTTGACAAACATATTTCAGTGAGTTGAAAAGGCAACATTTTTAATTTATTTCAGTTTAAAGTTTTCCATCTTATATTAATATTTTACTTTATTTCAGTTTTATTTCAATTACCAAAAATATTTATAATATTATAAGTAAATATGATATTATTAAAATTTCAATTAAAACAAAATAACCAAAACATGTTTTTTAAATACATTTATTATTATTATTATTATTATTATATTGAATTACTATGTTGACATTCATGTCTTTAATCATATAGCTGTTGTCACTTTCACACAAATTAATTTAGTTTAAACCCTCCTGAATCATAATAAGCTGAATATAATGGTCCATTTGTTCTTTACCTGGAAGACACCCTGCGCGTCAGCAGCAACGGCAGCATGGAGAGGCGTGCGGCCCATGTTATCCTGGACATTAGCATCAGCGCAGGACTCCAGCAGGCGTTTGGCCGCGTCCGAGCGGGCGTAGCGGGCCGCCAGGTGCAGCGCGGTCTCGCCGGTCCGGTCCGTCTGATTGTGCAGGTTGGCACCGTGGTAGATGAAGTCCGTGATGACGTCAGTGGACGGATCGTCTTCTCCCTCGCCGTTTTCATTCTCAACTCCGCCGCCACTGCACGACGCAATCATCAGTGGAGTGAAACCGTCTATGAGAGAGACCAAAGAGTTTACATCAGTAAATGTGGAACAGCCCGAATTTGTGTGAAAAACCCCCATTTTATTTAATTGTGTGATAAATAAATAAATGTTGTTTATATTTATTTATTTGCCACATTTATGTGCACTCTTGTCATTTCAACTCACTCTAGGAATGCACCGATACAAACAACCGCCTAATGCGCGCCGCATCTATGACAACACTAGTATCTGTAACTAGGGCTGTCACTTTTGTGAACAAATCCTGTTCGATTTGTGTTCATTGAATCAATTGTAAAATCGATTTTCCATGTCGTTTCCATTTTAAACGCCAAATATAGGCAAATCCACGGACAACTAACAGGCATTAGGACGAACGCAAAGAGGGCGCGCCACGCTTGAGACGCGCACAAATCAGTAATATTCCTGATGATTTATTGGCGTTAAGTTTCGTGCACAATGACAAACAGGAGTGCAACATTCTCGAAAAACAATAAGCAGAGTGGACTGCCATAACATCAATGAAAAACATCACTGCAGTCTTCTTCAACATGGCTGTGTTTACGATTAGAAATGTCAAACAAATTCCGCCTACGTAGGCGATTGTAGAATCTGTATCTGTATGCCTGAGACTGTCTGAATACCGGCGGCAGAATTCACAGTTTTGTAGTAAAAAGAGACACATTATGCAGAAGTAGGCTATAATTTGCTGTTATGTGTGTGTGTGTGTCAGAGCCTGTAGTTGCTGTGTGACGTGCGTTCGCTGCGGGCTTATCGTGACGAGATGGACGCACTCCGAGAGAAGACCGTTAAATTCGATTCCCTATTTTCGTTTTCGAAACTTGTGTTGGTTGGTCCGATCGATTGTGCAATCGATTTTCGAACGTAAAGTGACAGCCCTATCTATAACACGCCCGCTCCGCGACACTAGTAGTTTTGTGAGGTGTCAGATTTAACACTGATCATGGTAAAGGTCTAAGCGCTCACCAGGCCCGCGGACATTGACGTCCATGCAGTCGTTCTCGATCTCGCCCTGCGGTGGCGTCGGAGCCATCGAGTTCAGACGCAGGTCGGCGGCGTCCAGGTGCTGCTGCGTCCACTGACGGTGATCCAGCTGACCAGTCATGTCCAGAATCGACTGCTCCTCAAACTACACACAAACACACACAGTTACACTTTGGACATAACTTTACACAGAGAGCAGACAGTCTTTGAACGGCGAGCACACTCACCCGGAATCGTTTAGCGGTGTCGTCTTCTGCCCAGTCGCTCAGTTGTTCATCCATCAGAGAGCTGTCAGAGTTTTTCAGAGGCCTGATGGGAAACAAAGTTGTATGTTATCAATAATGGTGGAAAACATAACATTTTTGTGGACTTTGGGGGCAAAACATTACATTTTACAAAAATATATGAGACTGTCCCTTTAATTGTTATATATATATATATATATATATATATTTTTTTTTTTTTTTATATTATATTATATTATTATACATTTATATATTATTAAATTGCATTATTAAAATGTTTTAATATTAAAACACTTCTTTAACGAAAACTATGATAAAAAAAAATATTCGTCGACAACCTTTTTTCCATTGCTAAGACTAGACGATGTCATTAATAACTATATAATCAATAACTGACTATATTAACAATTTACAATATCGATGATGGAAAAAAAGATAAGACTAAAATGTAGTTTAAAAAATACATAAAACTTGACCAAAATCTTTACTAAAAATATAATTATGAGCAAAATAATCGTGATTAGCAATTTAACCGTTATGCAGCATAACAAAAATGTGAAAAGTTTTCATTGACCAAAATTAGTTTTAGTCGACTAAAACTTGGCTAAACAAAAACCGGAAAAAGGTTGACTAAACAGTAATAGTCCCACAGGACTAAATTTAAAAATAGCTGACGAAATTAACACTAATTTTCAGTTTACATTTTAATTTTAGTGATTTTGTTATGCGCTTTTGTCATTTTGCAAAACATTGTCCAAATTAGCTTTATTTTTATTTGAGCAATTTTAGTACCTATTTCAGTTAGTGGCATTTTAAATTTTCATTTAAGTTTTTCCATCTAATATTTAAATATGACACTGTCGCTTTAATCAAAGTGCCGCACACTCACTTGAGTCCGACAGAATCTTCTCCGACCGGTTCCCTTCGTTTCTTTTTGGGTTCAGAGACTTTAAACCCCTCTGGGAACCAAAGCTGTCCGTGTTCCCTCTTCCTCTTCCTGGAGACCACGACACCCACCGCCGCCAGGGCAAGCACCGCCAGAGCAAGAAGCACCAGGAACATGGGGTACATCTCCCCAGTCTTTGAAGGCCCGTCCTCACCTGCGCACAGACACAGTTAATGATGTAATGGGTGTTTGAGTTGCACATATTATGTTTAAATGTTGTTAACTAAAAATTGTAATAAAGCTGGAAAAAAATTACATGAAAAACAATAAGTTGCCAAGCAACATCTCTAATTTTTAAGGTGAAGTCCTATAATTAGGAAAACCAAACCTGATATAAAATTAAACATAAATAGTCATATAAAAAACTAATAAAAAAATGACAAATTCACATAAGATTAAAATGAAAAATGTATCTAAAAATAAAATTAAATATTGGATGAAAAACTTGAAATTAAAATTAAAAATGATGCCTTGGCAAATAAATAAATGGAATAAAAATAAATTAAACCTGAATAGAAATATATATTTTTTTAAAGTAAATAAATAAAAATGACAAAAGCACATAAAATTACTAAAACTAAAAACTGAAGATGTAAAAATAAAAAAGGTAATTAATTTTGATAAATACTATAATACTATACAAATAATAGTAAAATAACAGTGTTTTTGGCTTAAACTGGCACTCACTTGTGACGGCCTCGATGATGTAAGGAACATTGAGATTCCCGCTAGAGGCCAGCGCTCCGAGGAATGCCGCCACATCTGTCGCGCTCTGGAAACACTCGTCAGACTGCTGATAACACTGACGGTTGTCAATTTCCAGATAGACAATAGACCTGCAACACACAAACATGTACACATTTTAATCACCAAGTTTAAAAGCACATTAAAAATTGTGCACACATAACATCACATAACATCACATAACATCACATATAAATTGTTAGTTGCATTTGTTGCACTTTTATTATTTTGATTTCATAAACTCAATACACTCACCCTTTGATCTCCATTTGATCCAGTTCTCGTCGTAGGCGGGGCTTCATGAATGACGTCAGGCTCCTCCTGGCTCGCTGCAGCAGCTGGGCCGGATCGGTCCAATCAGAGCGCTTGTGTTTGCTCAGCTCGTGCTCGTTGCCGTAGTACGGGAAAATGAGCGGCTCTCCGTTAGCATCCCGGCGGAACACCACGTTCGTGTGCAGAAGTCCACTCAGCTCTCGGAGGAAAGACGAGGAACGGTTGCGAAGATCATCGGGTGGGATGTGGACCACTAGTACCAGACTTCCCACGGCGAGTTTCTGAGGAACATCATCGGCACAGTCGAGACCGTCCCATTCGCACTCCGCGTTATTACAGCCCTGGTCGCAGTGACCATCCAGATAGTGATCCCTACAGTACTGATCGTACAGTGGACTGGAGAGAGAGAGATTGAAGAGGAGGTAGAGGGAGAAGTTACAAATTAATGTCAAATTTCCACTGATCTCTCTATGCAGTTTTTACTTCTGCATTTTTTTTATTATTATTATTATCACCATTACATTTATTAGGATTTTTTCCATTAGGATGCACAGTTTTCCACAGTTAATATAAGATTGTACAATTTATACTAAAATTGGTCCTTAACGATAAAGCAATAAAAAAATTTTAAAAAACAGCCAAAATAAAATTAAATAATTTCTAAATAAAATTAAATAATTTCTAAATAAAATTAAATAATTTCTAAATAAAATGAATAATTATAAAATAAATAATTAAAAAAAATTAATTTCAGTTACTTGCTTGATATCTCTGTATGCATTTTTTTTTCATTTTTTTTTTCATTACATTTATTAGGATTCTTCCATTAGAATGCACAGTTTTCCACAGGTAATAAAAGACTGTACAATTTATATAAAAATAGGTCCTTAACGATAATAAAATATAAATAAAAATAAATATATATATATATATATATATATATATATATATATATATAGAAAAAAAATGTAAATCATAAAAACAAATAATAAAATAAAAATGTATTTCACTTACTTGCATTGCCCCTCCAGGCTTTGGCAGTCGAATCCATCATATAGGCAGCCAGCATTGGCGCACTGCTCGTCGCATTTTCCGTCATTGAAGTACCTCCAACACTGCAGGGCAGCGCTACAGTTCTGCCACGGGTCGTCGAAATTCAGAGAGCAGTCGCCGCCGTCCCATCCACACGCGTGGTTGTTACACTGCGTATCGCAGATGGCATTTCCACCCCTGCCTTCACACTGAGCAACTTCACATCTAATCATCCATCCATCCTCCGGGGGCGGGGCGATGTCCCGGCCCTGCCCTCCATTGAAGGAGTAGTCGAGGATGTGGCAAAGGAGTCCGTTGAAGTTGGCGGGGCAGGAACAGCGGTAGAACGGAGCGTCGTTGATCGGTTGGCAAGTGCCCCCGTTGTAGCAGGGGTTGGTGAGGCACGGCGAGTCCATCCGTGTTTGGCACTCGTGCCCACTGAAGCCCGGCGGACAGAGACAGCGAGGACTCAGGTGACCGGAGACGCAGGTGGCACCGTTACGGCAGCGCAGGGAGCCGCAGGAATGAGCGTCATATTCACAGGAAGAGCCAGAGTAACCCTGAGAGAGAACCACTGGTTAGCACGTGTGTTAATGTGCATGTTATATTCATCTCTCTAAACAGCTCTCAAGCACTAATGGTGTTTATGTGGTGTTAAGAAAGTTTGAATAACAGCATTAGCCTTCAAGATGCGGGTTTGAACTCACCGGCTGACACTTGCAGA
>NC_138740.1:36535393-36567893 GCF_965113295.1 Leuciscus leuciscus
AGGCAGGATTAAAGGGCACCACAAACTATGATGGCTAAAAATGCTGTCTGGGTTTGTCCATGTCTTACTTGGCGCACAGTCATCAATGTCGTTCTCACACAGATCTCCGGTGAATCCGGGGTTGCAGCGGCACTGGTATCCACCACTCAGGTTCTCACACACCCCTCCGTTAGTGCAAGGATTCCTCACACACTCGTTAAAGTCCACCTCACAAGTCTGACCTGTGTAGCGAGAGTGTAGTGATGATGATGATGATGAGGGTCGTCATATAGAGAGCATGAAACTCAAACAAATTCCCACACACTCTTACCTTGCCATCCAGCAGGACAAGCACAGGAGAAACTAAGAAAATCCTCCGATTCGCGACACATGCCTCCGTTCTTACAAGGACGCTGCTCACAGGGAGCCAAAATGTTCTCACACACCTCGCCTGAAACACACATTGAGAAAGTGTCAAAATGGATGCAAAAGATATATAGGTCAGGATTATCATCATTAAATAAAATGTTAACTAATTCATTTCAGTTGCCAAGGCAAATCAATTTTTTTTAGTTTAAGCTGAAGTATTGAAATGAAATAAAACTAATAAAAACTATATAGACATTTTATTTTATTTTTTATAAAAAACAAACAAATAAAAACTTACAAATATTAGTAAAAACTATAATAGTATCAATAATACTAAAATATGGGAACGATACAGTAAAAGGCACATTGGTACACTCCTTGAATGTTCAATTATTAAATATTTTAGCTCATTTGAATGTGTGTCCTGCTACCAATAAAAGTGTAGTAAACATTTGACCATGTTTAAACTAATCTTGCAGAATTTTGCAGGTTTTCCCCACAGAAATAAGTGCAGAAAATAAGGAAAAAAGCCTATAGATTCAGCACAGAAGTAAATCTTTCTTTGTTTTTCCAGTCTCGCTCTTCTATTGCCTCATTTTTCCAGCTCAGTTCCTGCAGGCACTTCCTTATCAGTTTCCACTGTGACCAGCCATAGCAGGAAGTCACTTGGAGTTTCCTTCTATTGTCAATTCTTTGCCTCAACAGGAAACAGGAAGAGGCCCAACAGGAAATAGACCTATTTGAGTAGCCACCCTCGACACAGTGGTGTTATTTCACATCCCCAGATAATTTTATGCACACCTCTGCAAAGTTTGCCATTTCATAATAAAAAAAAAAACAGCTGCACAATGGGTGTTGGGTGGCAAATAGTTCAGCTGAGCACAAGTTTGTGTGTGTGTGTGTGTGTGTGTGTGTGTGTGTGTGTGTGTGTGTGTGTTTGTACCTGTGTAAGGCAACATGCAGTTGCACTTGAATCCGGCCACATCGTCGATACAGGAGCCCTGGTTCAGGCAGGGGTTGGATGCACACTCGTTAATGTTAGTCTGGCAGTTGGGACCTAAACGCAAGAAAACACCCCGTTAAATACAAAAGTCTGAAAATATATGCTTTTGAGTGTGTGGTGTTACAATGTTATTTCTTTCTAAATTCTAGGATATACAATCGTGTAATATAATTAGCTTAAATTCCTTATACTTAATCCTTTTAATAACTGCTTTTTTGGATTTTGCATTTAATGTAGTAAAACTGTGCATTTTTAGTAGAAAAATTATCTCTCTTACATAGCAGAAAAGATTGTAGACAGACTGAACGACTGACAGACAGATAGATAGCAGAAAAAAGTACAAGTGTGCAAATGCATACTTTTGAGTGTATTAAGACTTATTTTAGTTTAATAATGTATTGAAAAATATAATAAAATATAACTATTTTTAAATGATTAATTTTTATTTATTTATTTATTCATTTTATTTATTTTAATTAAGCCCGAAAACCATGCATGCATACTTCAAAAAATCCAATGAAAATATTATTCAATCCAGGCCAAACTGGCATACGATTTGTCATCAAACACTGTATACCTGTAGTATGCAAAACAGCAGCAAATGTATAAAAGAAGGCAATTGCATACTTTTGAGTGAATTTAGACTTATTTTATTTAAATTCTATTTAAATGTATTGAAAATTACATTACTTTTATTTTAATTGTATTATTTTTGACATTTTAGACTACAAAGATTTATCTAGATACATTATATTAAATAAAATTTTATTTTGACATGGCAGCAAAATCTAAGCATACAATATTATAAAACTTAAGTAAAATTGCACAAACCCTCTGTTGGCGATTACACGTAAGCATTAGCTTAGCTAGCTAAATGAATCATCTGAAGATTTCTTGCTAAACTTTTAGGTTCAAACATCTAAAAACTGCTGTTTTGACGTTGCATTCAATACCATTGTTAGTAGAAAAAGCCGAACGGTCACGTCTCTTACTCTTACTCAGTGCAGGGCAGTGTGTGCAATATCAGCCCAAAAAAGCATGCACACTTTGATATTATGCATTGCCAGAGTAGTTCTTCTAATGCATTTGTATACTATTTAGGAAGAATAGCATGTGAATCGGTACACCGCGTCTTACCGCTGAAGCCAGCTCTGCAGGTGCACACGTAGCCGCTGGTCATGTCCTTACAGGTGCCTCCATTCACACACGGGTTGGACAAACACTCGTTGATGTTGATGTCGCAGTTGCGTCCCGTCCAGCCGGCCTCGCACATGCATCTGTAGCTGTTGATCTGGTCCAGGCAGTTGCCGTGAATACAGGGGTTGCTGGAGCACTCGTTGTGCTGAGAGAGGCAGGTGGCGTCTCGAAAACCCTCCGGACAGAGGCAGGTGAAGGTGTTGACCCCGTCGATGCAGGTGCCACCGTTATGACAGGGGTTTATCGCGCAGTCGTCAATGTTGATGTTACACATCGAGCCTGTGAGGAAAAACAATATGTATTAAAATAGTGTGTAAGACAGACAACTGAAAAATGCAACTTGCTTTTAATAGCAAAAATGAACTTTCAGTGTGAAATAATTCAGAATGGGCTTGATTTGGTTGTAAAAAGGGGGCATGAGTGGAATATTGTGAAATATTATTGCCATTTAAAATAACTATTTTGTATTCTAACTGTTTATATTACGACTAACCATCACGACTGACCATCACGACTGACCATCACGACTAACCATCACGACTGACCATCATGGGAAAATCTCAGAGTATCCACTGTACATCCGACTGACTGCACTGTATTCTTCCTTCTGATTCTAAACTGAACTCAAATGAACATAAACCACTTAATTGGGGAAATTGAAATATGCAAAATAAGATACACCGGTGTTTTGCCAGATGAGAAGTTTATTCTATGTATCATCTTTTTATTACCTTAATTCATTTTACTCGAATTCATTCCTTTTAGAACTGTTTTAATTTCCCTTGCTTTTATTTTGTGCTTATTTTCTATGTAAAGCACTTTGAATTGCCATAGTGTATGAAATGTGCTATATAAATAAACTTGTATTGCCTATTGTAAAATGTTTAAATATAATTTATTCCTGTGATCAAAGCTGAATTTTCAGCATCATTACTCCAGTCTTCAGTGTCACATGATCCCTTCAGAAATCAGTCTAATATGATGATTTGCTGCTCAAGAAATATTTCTCATTATTATTATTATCAATTTTGAAAACAGGCTAAATCATATATTTTTTTTAATTGTTTGTAACACTAGAAAGTTTTTACTGTCATTGCTTCCCAAAATATAGCAAAATACACAAGTGGCCCTAGTTACAACAGCAGAACTGAAACTGAGAAATTGAGGAAACTTGAAAAACAACCAAGTTTGACCTAATTTAAGATTGTAAAGGAGGTTAAATTGATATCAAGTAGTGAATATCACATTAAGGTGTCTAAGGTGAATATCACATTATCTTCATGATAATAAACAACTTAAATGCCATTCATATTGCATTCATATGTGTGGAGAAAAGCCTGTCAATCATTTTCCTAATTGACCATCTTATATATCAGATGATACCCTCCAAAGAGTCTTACAGTGATCCATCCAAAAGTTTGAACCTTAAAACTATCAATAAATTAAAACGCATGTAAAACCAAAACCACACTCAGTAGTAAAGGAATTTTCCTCGGGACTCATATGTGTGTTGACCTCTTGTTTTTTGTCTGCCTTTGTGTGTGTGTGTGTGTGTGTGTGTGTGTGTGTGTGTGTGTGGGCCCCATCCCAAATCTCCAGCCCTGCTCCAAATGCACAAAGGATTTCCTCCACCCTCTTGTGCTCTTTCATTCCTCCTTTCTTTCCGTCTTTCAGACCCGCTCACACACCCCTCACACACTCGCTGGGGGGAGGGCAGGTCCTACAGAGGGCTGTTCGCAGATACAAAAGGACAGACCCTATTTCACACACGGCCGAACAACAATTACCCCGTCAACACACACACACACAACCCTTCTCTGTAGGGTAATGGGTAACTGTTTGATTCTCTAACAACAATGGGACTTTATTGCAGTTTCTCTCTCACAAACACACTATACTGAGTGTAATACTTGCTATAATACATATAGCACTGCTCAAATTGTTCAGTGATGCTAAAGGACACCTGTTCACCTACTGCGCAACACACATAGACTGCTAACCATTAACTTTGGTTTACATTTCAGGGATTGTTTTAATTCATTTTTATTATGTAGCAAACAATAAGGCCTTTGAGGCCATGCTTTATAATCCATATACACAAAAAGCAGCACGAAATGGGAGATAATGCTTTTTTAGCTTAGCATTCAGAGCTATTTTAGTAGGAAAAAGTAGTAAAATTGAGGTTGAAAAGTGAACTGTCCTCTCCTTATATGGAACAAAGGATTGTAGGCAATATCAGCCCTTAATAAAATAAAGTTGCAATGACAATTTGTGTCCTTAATGTTCTTATGTTTGACAGTATTGGGGCATACTACAACATTTTTTTAACGTCTCGCAGTTTACGTCTTTTTTAACTTTTTAACATTACAGATTTGCACTTAATGCTATTTTATAGGAGAAAAAGTTGTTAAATTGAGGTTGGAAAACGTTTTACGAGAAAAAAAGAAGAAGAGTGTGGGCAACATCAGCCGTAAATAAAATAAATGACCGTTTCTTGAAGGTTGGCAATGTCTTATTTCCTATCCGAAGAAGTTATCCAATCATAATACAGGAAATTTACATATTGAATTCTTAAGATACAAACAGGCTGTTTAATTCTAAGGGTCTGAAATAAGGTGGAATATTTGAATTAAAAAAATGTGATTGTGTCCTTAATGTTTGTATGTTGGCCGCCCTTTAGCCGTGACTATATTCACGGTTTAGCGAAGCCTATTGTACCTTTCTCCTTAAATACAACATAAAAAGGGTCACTCTTGTGATCAGTCAGGCCGAAGCATTAATGTAAAGCACACCTGTGTGTGTCCCAGTTGGGAAAGGCAGTCTCTGTCCTAAGTCATATCTGTTATCTGATACACAAGCTCTGCACTTCGCTGGCCACCTGTTCTCACACACATACACAGATGCTGCACTGACTCACCTGTGTATCCGGGTTCACACACACACTCGTAGCCGTTGATCTTGTCGATGCACTTTCCATAGTCACATGGTTTACTCTTGCAGTCGTCGATGTTTATCTCGCAATTCACACCTGCGGTCACAATCACGACATGATAACTGTGTCATCATGTACTCACCGTCATACTTCGCAAGGGTTTTTATGTGTGTGCATGTGTTACCTGTGGTTCCTTTAGGGCAGGTACAGGTGTACGAGTTCTCTCGATCCTGACAGGTGCCTCCGTTTCGGCACGGTTGGCTTAAGCACTCGTTTATGTTGGTCTCACACAGGCGGCCGGTGTATCCAGGGCGACAATCACAGGTGAAAGAGGCCACGCCATCCCTACACAAGCCGTAATGACAAGGGCTCGACAAACACTCGTCGATGTCCAACTCACAGTGAGCGCCAGCAAAACCTGCAGAAAACCCACATTCTGTATTTAGAATGTTGCCAGTGACACTCATTTCCTATTCTAAGAGGACAGCCAATCATAACACAGGTAATTTGCATATGGAATTTTTTTTATATGTTGCGTCCGAAATCGTATACTATATGGTAGGTATTACATTTGGTTTGAAACTTCATGACCTTTAAAAAAAGTATGTTCTATATAGTATGCATGTGTAGTATAAATGAAATTTGGATGCACTACATCCGCCATTATGTCACAGTCATGTGACCTACGGATTCAGTTGCAGTGCTTCACTTCCATTCACAACTCCTCTCCCGAGGCCTCATGGGATAGTAAAGTGTCTATCAAATGAGTCCTTCAGAATCTCGGCAGAAGCCGTAGATCATCCCGCTACTTTTTACCTACTGTTTTTCGAATACCATGTATTCGGACATACTATTGGCGTTACAGTTTTTCGCAAACTATATAGTAGGGAAGTATAAGGGTCAGAAAGATGTTGCAAGAAAACATCACAACCATCGTTCCATATTTAGAATGTTGCCAGTGACTCATTTCCTATTCGAAGAGGTTAGCCAATCATAATACAGGTAATTTACATACAGTATTCACATTACAAATGGGAGAAACAATTGCTACAATATACAGAATAAGACTTGGAAAAGGTGTACCTGGAGTGCATTCGCAGGTGTATTTGTTTGGTCCGTCTGTGCACTTAGCGCCATTTTTACATGGTGTGCTGGCGCACTCATCCACATCCACCTGACATAAATTCCCAGAGAACCCTGGAGAGAAATAAATACATGCCTTGTTTATTTTGATTGCTCAACTACAATGCACATTTATAAAATGACCTAACTGTGGCTAATTCTTATGATCAGATCTCTAAAATATTGTGAAGTTACCTTTGAGGCAGTCGCAGTGGAACGAGTTGATCTTGTCGATGCATTTTCCATTATTGAGGCAAGGCTGTGATGCACAATCGTCGGTGTTTATTTGACAAAACACACCCTCGTAACCTATACATCAAAACAATCAGTCAGACAACAGCGGTGCTGTGCTTTTGATGCAGGTAAATGGTAAAAGACCCGTACCTGGCATGCAGATACAGTGGAATCCACCGATTTGGTCGAGGCAGGTGGCGTCGTTCTGGCAGGGGTTTGACTTGCACTCATTAACGTCCATTTCACAGCGTGGGCCTTCATAGCCTTGGAGACACTTGCACTGGAAGGAGCCTTTAGTGTTGAGACACCGTCCGCCATGCTCGCATGGGTTTGCACCTAAAATGCATGAATCAAACATTATTGTAACGCAATAATCGTACAGCATTTCAAATTCTTTCCAACCAATCATATGCGATTCTTACCGAGCGAGCACTCGTCAATGTCTTGGTTGCAGGCTGATCCTGTGTAGCCGGGCGGACACGTGCAGATGGCTTTTCCACTCACCGGGTTCGTGTCGCAGTTTGAGCCCTTCTGACATGGGTTACTGATGCAGGCATCATCAAGGTGACACAGAAGACCTGTGGGTAACAGTGCTGTTATTGTTAGCTGAAACTATTAACGATGTTTAAGATTATTAACTATTAAAGATTTTTGGTCACTGAAATAAAATAAAATTAAACAGAAATAGACAACTTAAATCTGAAAACTTAATATAATAAATACTAGAATAATTAAATAAATACTATAACAGTATAACACATAAAAGCTCATTTAACATACTAATAAATACTATAATTAGAGCTGCACGATTCTTGATAAAATGAGAATAATGATTTTTTTGTTTCAAATAGAGATCACGATTCTGAACAGACAACTAAATAAAATAACATGTACATTACTAGAGGTTCGTACTTTACTAGAGGTTCTTAACTGCTGCAGTCTATTTACATTTTTTTTTATTAATTTGAATGAATATTGGAAAAAAAAATTTTGGATGAATGATTCAATGACTCTCTCAAAGATTTCACTTGTTTCATTCCTGGATGAATCAGCGTTTTTGAACAAATCTCTTGATTGAATGATTCAATGACTCACTCCTAAATACTTCACTTGTTTTATAACTAAATTAATCAGCGTTTTTGAACAAATCTCTTGAATGAATGATTCAATGACTCACTCCTAAATACTTCAGTTGTTTCATTACTGAATGAATCAGCGTTTTTGAACAAATCTCTTGATTGAATGATTCAACGACTGACTCGTAAATACTTCAGTTGTTTCATTATTGAATGAATCAGTGTTTTTGAACGAATCTCTTGAATGAATGATTCACTGACTCACTCCTAAATACTTCAGTTGTTTCATTATTGAATGAATCAGTGTTTTTGAACGAATCTCTTGAATGAATGATTCACTGACTCACTCCTAAATACTTCACTTGTTTCATAACTAAATGAATCAGCGTTTTTGAACAAATCTCTTGATTGAATGATTCAATAACAAATAAAAAATTTCAGTCACATAAAGTAATCAACACAATTGTTATTTGAAGCGGCATGTTAAATTCAAACGGTGATTTGCTCTATTTTGATCGCTACCGTAAACATCAGAGTTAATATCTGAACTGTAAACTTTTATCCCAGCACTTCTGTGATAATAAGAATTTTTGTAAGACAGAAATAATGATACTGGATCATTGAAAAGACTGTTTGTGAAGCCGTTTCATACCGAAACATGACAAAAGCTCTAACCATAAAAGAATATAAATAATACTAAAATAACACTGTTGGGTAAAATTAAGATGGCGAAAAAAAAGAAAAGAAAGTTGCACAAACAAACGTACCTGTGCGTCCATGTGGACACTCGCAGAAGAAAGATGCGACTCGATCGTGGCATGTGGCGCCTTGGGAACACGCAGCGCTGGCGCAGTCGTCGATGTTCTCGCTGCAGTCGTCGCCCGTCCAGCCGTTCACACACACACAGTGGAACCCGCCGATGGTGTTGTGGCACGTTCCTCCGTTCTGACAAGCGTTAGGCGAGAGTTCACACTCGTCTACGTCATCCGTACAGTACTGACCTGAAGGGGTCAGAGGTCAAATGCGAGGTGAGACAAAATATTTCTTTCATTGCATTATTATTGTTATTGTAAAGTATAACTAAGTAGTACCGGTCCAGTGTTTGTCGCAATGGCAGTTGTACGTATTGACGCCGTCTATACACCTGCCTCCATTCTCACAGGCATGCTGGGTGCAGTCGTCAACGTTATGCTCGCACGTTTGACCCGTGAACCCTGCGAGAGACAAATTATTCACATTTAATACACATCAAAGAGTCTGAGAGCGTATACGGATTGCGTTTATGTGCTTGAGTGCTCTTGGTCACTCATTGAGATTAAATATAAACTACAACAAAAAAGCACCGCATTCCATGCAAGACTGACATGCTGGTAATGAGTAACTGAGCACATGCAGGGTTATCAGCTTCTGCTAAGACAAAAGCTATTGTTTACAAAACTATTATTATTGTTTATATTGTTTTATTGTATTTATATATGGGTTTAAAACTATTAAACTTGTGTAGGCTTAGGGGATAGAGATGGTGTGTTGTGGGGAGGTGAGGGGGAGTGTGAAAAAAAATGTGAGCACTGTTTCATATTTATAAGTACTGTTTCACATTGTGTACACTTTGTATGGTTGGTGTTCAATAAAACATAAAAAAAAAATAAAAAAAAACTTTTGTAGGCTGAAATGAAATGCACCTGAAATAGAAATAATGTCTATAAAATTCAACTTAAATGTAAAGTAAATTTGAAAAAAATATTGTTTCATTTATGCTTATACTTATTCATATTTTTAATTTTATATTTATAAAAAAAAATATTTGTGCATTTATTCACACATACATATACATATATATATATATAAATATATATATATATATCTACATATACACACACACACACACACTGTATATATTTATTTATTCATTCCTTTGTTTTTTGCATTAGCTAAATATATTTTTATGATAAATACGTGTATTTAAACATATATTTAAATAGATTTATTTATTTAGTTTTTTTGTTAACCCAACCCCCCAAAAAAAGATGGCAAACTTGACACACAAATAGGCACACTTACCTGACAGACAAGTGCAGGCATAGGAGGTTTCGCTGGTCTGTAAACAGGTCCCTCCGTTCCTGCAGGGCGAGGGGTGGCACGGGTGGTACAGGCGCTCGCAGTGTGTGCCAGCGTACTCCGGTGGGCACCGGCAGAGGAACGAGCCCACCTCGTTTATACAGGTGCCTCCGTTACGACAGGGGGAGGAAGAGAGAGCGCACTCGTTCACGTCTTGCCGGCACGTCTGGCCGTGGAAGTTAGGAGTGCAGTTGCAGATGTAGTGCGAGTCGAACGCCAAACATTTACCACCGTTGGCACAGGGGTTTGACGCACACGGGTCGGCCTGTTGGCACGTTTTACCTATGCACATAAAAGAAAAAGCAGAGGTTAACTTATGTTCCAACTCGCAAGGAAGAGCATCTAGTCTGGGTGATGTAAGTGTACATACCTGACCATCCAGGTGGGCAGCGGCAGGTAAAGGTGTCGAGCGTGAGCAGAGAGCAGGTGCCTCCGTTACGGCACGGGGAGCTCATACAGGCATGATTGACAGGTGTCAGACAGAGCGGATCGCTGTATCCTAAGACGCAGTCGCAGGTCACCTCCACGTCATTCCCCTGCGTCCGTGCGCGGCAAACGCCTCCGTTACGGCACGGCGACGGGCTGCACGGGTTCGGGAACTGACATTTGGGGCCGACGAAGTCTGCAGGACACCTAAAGAAACACAATGCACACAAGTTTATATTATTCTTTGAGAATAACAGTGAGCTAAATATGACAAAGTCTCCAAGTGAACAGTTATTATTTAAAAAACTTTATTTTTTTAATTCTAGAAATGCAAAAGTGTTGTTAGGATTATGGTTAGGTTTACTTAGATGCATAATTTGTTTTAATATCCATTTATTTATATTAATATTTATTTATATATATATATATATATATATATATATATATATATGCATTTATATTAATTTATATGCATTATTTTAATTTGTTTATATTTATAAATAAAATAAATGTATTCTAGAATTGCAAATGTTTTCTTTTAGGTTTATTTATATGCATTTCATTTTTATTAATCTATTTATTTATATTTATTTATGAATGCATTCATATTTATGCATTTATATATTTATTCATATTTATATGCATTTATTTTATTTGTTTTTATTTATTTATTTATTTATACAAACAAATGTTTTCTTTTAGGCTTCAGGTCAGGGTTATTTATACAAAAACAGCAGAAATCTATGATATGTTCTTATTTAGTTGGCTGAGTAAACGTATGTGTGTGTGTGTGTGTGTGTGTGTGTGTGTGTATAAACAGTGTGTGAAAGAAAGACACTGTTCTAACTCATCTGAATTCCTCAGGGCGATCAGGAACAACAAGAACACACACACACACACAGTGTCACATGCTCTCCCTCTCATTTGGACACATACAAATGACACATTTGAACACTTTCTTCAACAGCCACTAAAGTAAATTTCAAAATGTGAACTCAAAAGTAAAATATTTAGTAAATACAGTGTGTTTTATTCATGCGAGTGTGTGTGTGTGTGTGCTGCAGCAGGTGTGTGCATAAATAAGAGCAGCTGTGCTGCAGGCCCCTCCCACTGTCCTCTGCCCCTCCCCCAAAGCCTGTTGCCATGGCGAGTGGCATAAGGTCACTAAGGCAGCTCCCAAGAGAAGAGAAAACTCCTCCCCTTCCAAACTATTGGAAATCTCACTTTTATCTGCACAGAATCTCGATTGACATTTGTTCTCATCCATATTTATCACTTTCATTCATTCGTTTTGTCTTTATTAAACACATCACTGTAGATATTAACACTGAAATTTGGCCAAGAATAGCCTATATTACATTTATTTTGAAAATGTAGCGCATTGCATTTTAATTAATTTATTGCTCTTTAAAATAAAAAAATAAAATGGAAACAAAAATGTAATAAATGTATATATTGTTATATACCTACATAAATGTAGTAACAAAATATTACATAACTTTTTAAAGATATCAATATTGTATGTAGTGCACTGCAGTGTAATTTAAACAAAAATATGAAATGAATAGAAATAAATGTATTAGTGCGGTCTAATCGATTCATAGTGATGTCAAATTTATTATATTTACAAACATTTATGTTAGATGTGTGTGTGTGATATATACACACGCGCATAAATTAAATTGCACTAAAATTATAAATATACTATATATATATATATATATATAGAGATCTAAAAAAAAAAAATATATGAATCTAAAAAATAGCAATATTTAAAAAATAAATGTAGAAAATAAATTACTCAACAAATCTAGTGAATATGTTCATTGGTAGCCATAATCACAATGCAACTGCAAATCACATGCAGTAGTTTAATAATAGAGACATCCCAACGCAAACACTTGCAGGCGCAGATGAGTGTGTGAGTTTACTTGAGGCATTAACGCAGTCTCTCTCTTTGTCCCCCGAGGCAGCAGCAGAAGTCATCTGCAGCCCGTCGAGGCAACAGGTCCGAGAGCAGGAGTGTGTGTGAGACTCGACTCTGAACAGATGCTGCGGTGACCTGTGACCCCTGAGCACATTTGTGACTGCAGGCAACAGACCCCCCCATTCCAGTGGGCTGGTCTACCATCTGCTGCTGCCACGGCCTTCTGTGCAAGTGTGTGTGCGTGTGTGTGTGTGTGTGTGTGTGTGTGTGTGTTTTCACACCGCAGACTTCCTGCCCCTCAGTGTGAATCAAAACAACAAACTTTCGTTTTCTCCGTCTGGCCTCCAGAGCTGCACTCTTACGGTTCACACCTTTGCAAACACGAGACATTTCGATCAAACAGATCAATTTGAGTCAGTTTGTGTTTTGGTGGCCACAACAAGCAGTGAACTTATCAGATATTATATATCAGTAACACTTTACAATAAGGTTTCACTTGCTAACATTAGTAAACATGAATGAACAATGAAAAATAGAGCAAATGTTAATCTTAAATGCTCATTTCTACATTTACTAATACATTTTTAAAATAAAAAGATGTGTCTGTTAACACGAGGTAATGCACTGTTAACTACTATGAGCAAACAATGAAGAATTGTATTTTTATTGACTAGCATTAACAAAGATGAATCAATGCTGTCAAAGATATTTTGCGTATTGCTAGTTCATGTGAGCTTACTAATGTGTTAACTAACTATATTTAAGTCGCTCACTTCACTTACATCAACAAAACCGAGCTTTAGTGAGTTGATTTTGAACTCTTGTTACGGGTTTAAACTCAGTTCAGAGAAGAGGATTGCAGGAAAGCACGTCGCTAAACCATAAACCGTGCATGCAAACCCACACATTAGAAACAAACCAGACACATGACATGGAAGTGAGAGTTTAAGTGAAATATTATAATGCAGAAGTTACTCAACAAAAGGTAAAAAAAAGCTGAAGTCATGCTTCCAGACACGAGCTGTTTCACACGGTTTTGGTGCGAGGACATATTTAGAACCGTATGTTCATCACATCGATCAGTCTCCTGCTCACACACAGTGTTTCATTCTACAAATAACTCTGGAAATGCACAACATCTCACACACACACACACACGTCTCGTCTAGAGATGATGCATTTAAAACACACCACACACAGTAGATTCGCCATCATTAAAATGCCCAGCCAAAAGCTGTCACCAATCCAACCACAACCAGCGATACAAGGTCATACGGCATTCCAGGATTCAAATGACAACTCTGGAATTCTGATTCCACGCTTCCAATTATCTTCCCACCCTCCAGCATTCCGACAGTTCCAGAACTGATGTCAGGTGTGTTGTGGAATGTTCAGGAGTCAAAGAACTTTTTACGATGTTCAAATACCGGAAAAAAACGTACAAAAACACACAGGGACCTTGTTGCATTATGAATTGCGTTTATGACACACATTTTGCAATTGCATTCATATACATCACTAAAGCACTGAGCTCGAGGAAAACCAAATCCAAAAATGTGGAAAAGCATGGAATGGGTTGGACTTGTTGACATTCTCTAATCATCAGGATACAATCAGGAACATTTGACTTCTAGAAAGACAGAGTGCACTAATGATTTGTGAAATCCTGCCTTTAGAAGAATTAACACAAGACAAAATAATAGTTAAAAATACTATTTAATTCAATAAAATGTTTCGCTAATCTGAATGACCATAGACATGGTGAATGGATGTTTTACAAGACTTAGTGTTATTTTAGTATTATTATTATTATTATTATTATTATTATAGTAGGCCTATGCATTAATATTTTGAATTAGCTATTGTTTTTATATTTTAATTTTAGTTTCGATTTTTTGTCATTTTGTCTGCTTATATCATGTTTTAAAGTTTTGTTTTTATATATTTCTATTTAACTATTTTATTTCAGTTTTAGTTATTTTAGCACTCAAACTTAAACCTATTTTATTTCAGTTAGTTGCAAAGGCAATATTTAAAAAATTGTGTTTAAGTTTTTCAAACTGAATTTCTTCATCCAATATTCGTTTCATTTCAATTAACAAAAGTGATTTTTAATTGTCTTAGATAATAACAACACTGCTGCGCGCATACATAACAAGCCTTCGCTAATACATAACACCTCCATAACTCTCACCACACCTATAAATACTTGAAATAAGTGGTTTTAATATGGCATCACCCAAATAGGTCAAGTTTCCTATTATAGAAAGAGTATGTAATCTAGTATGACTATAGACTGTTAGAGTTTCACAACTTCGCATGAAGATCATTTGCTTTATAAATGAGCCTGTGTCATCAAAGATCATTACAGGAACACTTAACTAGGACATCCTCTTACTAAATGTTAGAAGTTCATGTGAACTTTAACAAGTTCAAGCAGCGCCGACCTCAATTCAGATGCAACAAGCCAGAGAAATCCCCACACGCTTACGCACTCACAAACACTGGCGATTTACAAACAGTTCCCAAGGCTGAGATTCGGACCACACAGGAAAGGCGTCAAAGTCCAGATGAGATATTTCTGGGATAAAAAAATATCTCTGCTCTTCCTGTTTATTGTCGGGATCATCACAACAACAGGATGTTCAGGGTTTGACCCCCACTGAATGTCTGTGCGCAAGCAACAACAACAGATAAAATCTCTCTTTTCCTTTCTTCTTTGCTAAACTGATTCATGCAATTATCACTGTTATTATTGCTCATACTCTGGGTCATAAACTTGAAAGAAAAGAAAAACCCCATAGATCTGCACTGAACATCTGAGCTATATGAACCATCAGACCAGTAAACAACCTCACATTCTTAAAAATAATGGTTAAAAAGGGGGTTTTCACAGTGATGCCACAGAAGAACCATCGTTGAACCGTTTTCTTAGTGTGAAAAAAAAAACTAAACAACCTTTTTTTCACCATTAAGAACCTTTTTGTGGAATGGAAAGATTCCATGGATGTTAAAGGTTCTTCATGGAACCATAGATGCCAATAAAGAACCTTTATTTTTTTAATTCAACATTATGGAAGCAACTTATGCACAGACAAAAACGCATGTTTTCATCAAAAAAAGGTGGAAAATCATAGCAACCATCTATAATAAACTAGGAACCACCAAACAAACATCCCTCGCAATCAAAATTCAATTTTATTTTGAACTTGAAAGTGTAAAGGTGACAAAGAATATGGCAATCTTTTCCTAGATTACATTTTCACAAGATTCAATGAAGAGAAATGCGACTAACAGTCTCACACACTTGTTTGCATTTGAATTTCCCCACTTTAAAGCGCCTCACACACACACACAAACACACACACACACACACACACACACACACAGAGGCCATTCTCATGAGCTCCTGCAATCTTATTACCCCCTCCGCCATCTGCCCTCCAAAAAAAGACACCATTCACACACATACAGAGAGCCTCCCGAGAGTGTAAGAAAACAGATAAAAGCAAAAAAAAGACTGAAATAAACAACAAAATCTGATTTTGATGGAAAAATCATAGGAAATCTTAGTGTATGCATCCTATAAGAACAGATGCAAGTTTTATTCCATGCTTGCTAAGTGTGTGTGTGAGACAATAGGAGGTGAGGGCCAGCTGTTGGGCTGAATGGCATGAATAGACATTGACAGAAGCAGCGTCCCACTGCAGCAGGGCACCAACGGACTACTGGGGGGTTGGTAGGGGGGTCTTTTATCTAAGTTTGAAACCAAATGACTATGGCCGCGTGCATGTTCGCACATGCGCACACACTCGAAAGATGCTGAGAGCTTTGTCCGGTTGCTAAGAAGGGTTTGGTCCTACAGATGGAATCTCAATGGTTGATCACCGCTTACAAACAAATACACAGGTATACACACACTTTTCTTTAAACACATGCTCTTTTACTACCATTTTACGAGGGAAACTGAAAAAATAATTATAAACTAACAGTAACACATTGAATAAAATGGGAAATTTAAGTAGAAATAGAGAATTTTCCTGTAACACACACTTTATTTACAACTCAATATTATGTGCGTTACACTCTTTCAAATAAAGGTTCTTCAATGTTCAACAAGGAACTGGTGCATGTAGAGTTTCTATATGGTTCTTTGGAGATTCAAAAAGTTTTTCAGATCCGCGTTTTGGATTCTAGCACCAAAGAATAAATGGTTTTCCACAGAACTGGAGAATAAAAACGTCCTAAACTCTTAAAAAATAACGGTTCCAAAAGGGGGTTTTCCCATTGAAGAACCATTTTGGGTTCTCCAAAGAACCTTGAACAGTTAGGAGTACAGCTTTAATGTTTTTGTAACGTACCTGCATGATGCTTCTCCGCTCGGCTTGAGCTCGCATATTCCTCCATTCTGACAGTATTCTGAGCATCTTTGCCCTAAACAAACACAAAGATCTGTTAGTGCATCCCAGTAGTCAACTAAACCACACAAATCACCTGTAACCAGGTCATACCTGCATCCACCCACCCACCTGTACAACCCATAGCACACCTGTCAATGCAAACACACATGCTAACTCCTTACAAAAGAAACTTGCCACCTACAGACATCAATAAAGGGCCCGGAGCCCTTTGTTTTGTGGCCCCGACGGAGAGCCACTGGCCTTTTGTTGAATTGTGAATAACTGACTTTGATGGGGGACTGGAAGGGAGGGGGGTTCTTGATGAATGGTTCTTGACTATTCATCTAAACAGATCCTGAAAAATCCAGTTATCTAACACTGAGCCTGGAAATAGCTCCACATTCTCTACAACTCCCTCTCCATGTGGCAGTCAGCCTTTAACAAGGGTTTAAACTCAGAATACAGTCCTTCCTGTTTCAGTATTAATATATCAGCTTCACACTGGTTTAAGTTTAGCTGACAGTGTTGGGATGTGCACATTTGACTTTGAGTGAGCATTCAATATGGTTTAATAAGCCAAATGTGTCCAATGATGGAGGGAAGTGTATTTGTTTTAGCAGGAGCGTGCAACGTCACACTTTAGGGATTAACAGCGTATCGAAGCCAGTCACCATAAAGCGCAGTTGTGCACTTGTTGAATGAAACCAGCTGCCTGCAGGCCGTCTTTAATTGGAAACGACTGTCTAGAGACAAAGCTCTTGGTCAAAACCCTCAGATTGGTCCTTGTTATAGATTACACCACTAGTACTAATTCTCCTTTTTTTCTTTCTTTATTGTTTCTGATTCAGATGTTGCACAACTTTAAACTTCTATGCACAGACTAGGCCGCAAAAATTGACTTCAAATACTTTAAAACTTACTAAGCTAATTTTTGGCTGAATAAGTGACTTTTTCAGTCATTTGTAGTTATGGGAAAGAGGTTCAGAAAGTCATTTTATTGAGATTGCCAAATAAATATTTTAAAGTTAAGCATTTTTTTCTATGCTTCTCCCAGGAGTTATTAAATATTACATAATAGTATTTAATCAAATTAAATAATAAAACGAAACGGAAGTTGAAGGGATAGTTCACCCAAAAATGAAAATTCTGTCATCATTTACTCACCCTCAAGTTGTTCAAAACCTGTATGAGTTTCTTCAGTTGAACACGAAAGAAGATATTTTCAAGAATGTCGGTAACCCAACCAGTTGATGAACCCCGTTGACTTCCATAATGTGGAGAGAGAGAAAAATACTATGGAATTCAATGGAGTCCATCAACTGTTGGTTGCCGACATTATTGAAAATATCTTCTTTCGTGTTCAGAAGAAGAAAGAAAATTATACAGGTTTAGAACAACTTGAGGGAGAGTAGATGACAGAATTTTCATTTTTGGGTGAACTGTCCCTTTAAGTAATAAAAAAATAATAAATTATAGGCTACTTTTCCAGAAATTCTAACCTAAAAATTCCTTACATTTTCAATGGCCATGGGTCCTCTTTGATGTTAATAACATGATACATGAATATATACATATAGGCTAGGGCTAGGCTACACCAAAAGTACCATGGAATTGCCATATTGGTGCAATATTGGTCCAATAAATCCCATTATTGTACCGTGGTACCACCACAGAACTTCTTGTTAGCATAATTTCTCTGTCTTCACTGGTTTACCTCAGGCTTGAAATGTGAAGAATTTAACATTAACGAGCGTCTGTTTCGTTTCCTATCCCTTCTGCCTAGTTGTGTCATTTCCCTGTCTGTCTTCTCTCGGTTCCTCTATGGGAGCGTGGCCTGGTGGAGCGTCGCGCGCGTGTGAGGAGGAGGAGGAGGAGGAGGAGGAGGAGGAGGAGGAGGAGGAGGAGAGAGAGAGAGAGAGAGAGAGAGAGAGAGAGAGAGAGAGAGAGAGAGAGAGAGAGAGAGAGAGAGAGAGAGAGAGAGAGAGAGAGAGAGAGAGAGAGAGAGAGAGAGAGAGAGAGAGAGGGAGAGAGGGTATCTAGGGGCGCGCGCGACAGCTGCAGAGCCCACGCCGCGCGGACAAAAGGAATCAGAGTCCAGCACGAGCCTATAAAACACTGTCTCGAGCCATTGTTTACCAGCGCACGAGAACAACAGCACAACCCCCTCCTCCTCACCCTCCCTTCATTCATTCACTCACAGATCGCTTTCCTCCAGACTCCACACACAATGCAACTCAATCAACATCAGGGACACCAGACAAAAAAAATCCTGAACACTAAAAAACCACCACAATAACTTCAGAAATCAAGCACTTACACTGTCATAAAGTTCTGAAGTTACTCAACCTTAACGTGAAGATATGAATCTGTGATCTTTACATTAATAACAAGAACAGAAACTATTCGCCAAAGTTACATTAGTGAATGAACAAGTTAAAAAGAGAGATTTTAGACACATTGGAAACACTTCTTGTAGCCTAACTGAGGCGGCTGTCAAAAAGTGGTCCAATTTACCCCCAAATAGACTAAATTAATCTTCCTCTGAATTACACTTTGACTTTAACAGAATCAAGAATATTATGCACCCCGTAGAAAAAGCGAGCGAGTTGTAATAGGGTATATTATTAATAACTTACTGAAAGTATGTTATTGTTTTCTATGTTGGCTTTTACAATTGATACCTTGATGATATTTGTAGTTTGTGTCTTTTTCATTGATGCTTTGGTACTATAGTTTCATGCAACAACAAAAATAAATGCCAATAAAGTAGGCCTAGGCTACTTGACATAAAAAATAATGGAAATTAAAGAAAGAGTTGTGAAAGACAATAACTTTTAAGTGTTTATCCCAATATCACACTATTCTGTGCAACAAGTGAACGTTCAAAGCTCAAGTTCTGCAGAAATATCTCCCAGCAAAACAAAACAAGAACAGTTTGGAAATATCAAATGAATCAAAACAGAGTCATATGACTAAAATGCATATCATTTAACACAAGTTATTAGAGTTGCATACCTTGTGCCACCGTCGCGAGCGATGCTGCCGTCAGTAGCGTTAATTTCACCAAGAAACGGTTCATAACTCCGCCTCGGCGTTACAACTTCTTTAAAATCCTTTCTGAAGTTCTCATAGATGCCCTGAAGTCTTCTTTAAATCTCCCCGAAAGTGCAAAAGAGTTTGAATAAATATCCGTGTTAATTAATAAATAAATCCCAGTCTCTCTCGAGAGCGTCTCTTGTCGCTGCTGCTCGTGGGAACTCTGCTTGATTCTCAGCTCGTAGCGCGCGTGAGCGTGCGCGTGCGCTGATGTCACTGTCGCGTGGGACTCTGAACGTCGCGAGCGCTAAACGACTTCTCACGCTAGAGACGGAAAGCGCCCGCCCCTGTTATCCATCCGCGCAGGTACTGAGAGAGAGTGAGTGAGAGAGAGAGAGAGAGAGAGAGAGAGATTTCCTTCAAATTAATGTGCATCTGAAAAAAAAGGGGAAAAAAAGAGAGTGAACACTCCCTGCACAGTTTAGTTTCACCGCAAGGGAAAGAAAAAAAAAAAACTTTCTCACACTTTCTTCCCAGGATAAATGTGGGATATGCAGGTTTATTCCTGTACCATCTAGAGGATTGAGGAGGGACTAGGGCGGATCACTGCGTTCTGTTGGCGCCAGTTCAGACCCATAGAAAAGGAGGGAGGCCTCATTAACAAATCAAGACCCAATGCTGAAAGTGTGTGTCCTTTGTCGCCCGTTTCTAAAGGAGGGAAATGTTTTTGCATCACCAGCTAAGAGTTTTTTTGGACATGGTACCAGTGTAATGCTATGTGTGCATGTGCAATAGTAATACTATGTTTTCCTTACATGGTACCATGGTAACACTAGCTTTTTGGATATGCGGTAATACCATGTTTGTTTTAAATGTTTAATAACATATTTTCTTTTGTATGTTTTTGAACACGTTAAAAGTACTTTGGAGTATCTAATATAAATGTATGTGCACATTTTAAAGGGAAATCAAAATTGACGTTTTTTTGGCTTTTAGTATAAATATGTTAGCCTGTTATCACTACCTATGACACTACTGTTATCTATAAGCGAGTGTGCCCCAAAACAATGACAAAATTAGCATTTAGAAGATAAAAGCATTCAAAAACTCACAGTCTCTCATTTTAGCATCTCATCAGATTCTCTGTCCAATCAAATGCTCTCTAGAATCTGAAGCTCCGCCCCCTTCATTATAAATCGACGCTGAAGCTGCGGCTTAAATCGGTCACTTGTTCACACATTTACTGTTTTCTACATGGTGAATAATGCACTATATAGGGGATAGGGAACAAATCAGACAGTGTAAATATGCTTTCCATTGGGGCGAATGAAGTCTGGTTTCACGTTAGTGTCACGCGAACCGCCGTAGATCCAGTGATCGAGTCGACGCAGACCACAAAACATATCGGATCCATTAGAATTTTCTATTTTTAAGCGATATGGGGGAGATTAGGAGGAGAAACGGTTAGAGATTATGAGGAAACTGCAGCTTTACCGAGCTCAACGGCTCTGGCCGAGCTGTGATATAAACTAAACGCTATTGGCTATTTTTAAAAAGGGGAGGGGCTTTTCGATATGTCCCGCCCTGACTTCCTGTTTCAGTGAAAATTACGTCAACACATCGAATAATGCTGCGCGTTTTAAGGCACTTCAGTGGGCCTTTAATAATTTAGTAAGACCGTAGACCTACTTCAAACAAGTAGTAGGCTTGAATGCATGTTCACACACACACACACACACACACACACACACACACACACACACACACACACACACACACACACACACACACACACACACACACACACACACACACATATACATATCATACGCACATACTGTATTATACAAATATCATTGTTTTTCCATTTCTCAGATACAGTCACTATACCATGGTACCACCGCAGTACTTTTTTGTAAATGTGAGAACAGTGTTGCTTAGTCATCTCTTTTTCTCTCACTCTTAGGCACTTCAATAGTCATCTCTAAAATGATCAATAAGAAGTAAAGATCAATAATGTCAGAAGAATTCCCCTTTGTATGACCTATAGTTGACCTACACTGTACTTACGACCTTATAAGTGCTATCATTTCTCTTTTAATGTTTCTATTTACAATCCATACAAATGCACTAATGCAAATTATATCATATTGTTTTTGTTCATGTACAAGTTTGTTTGCCTTTTTCGCCCCCCTTTTTTTTTTTGGCATGAAACTGCATGTGTAGTTTCATTGCCTGAGGAATCATAGTAATGGCACATCATGTTTGACAGCACCCACGATATGTGTGCATGTCTGTGTGTGTCGGCCCGTGGGAACCGTTGTATTGTGGAATCTGCAACCGCAGGGCATAAAAAAAAAAAAAAGTTGAATGAGAGGGCGAAAGAAAGAGAGTGTGCCAAAACTGTAACTGACGAATGTTAGATAACTGTTGACGAGCTTAGGAGACAAATAACCTCTCTTCGTGCCACTGAAGTTTCATTTTGATTCCTAAATGCAAATCTCAAAGTGTTCGAGGAAAGTTTAAGGGTGAAAAAGTCACCTAAATGCACTTAGCCTAATTTGATTTGAGAACAGCGGTACTTCCTTTTTCCTCTGTTCCTAAAACTCCCTTCCTTCCCATTTGAACACACTCATTTCACAGGGACAGAGGGTTTGAGGTTTGCGTGGGTGATGCTGAAAATCTTTTTTGTGGTAGTAAAAACATGTAAACAACCTTAAAACTAAATCAATTTACTTTAAAGTTTTTTGTTTGTTTATCTTTTTCTTGTTTTAAGCCAAAAAAAACTTTCACTGTAAACCCTAATGCTTAAAATAATTAATTGGTTTGAGTTGGTTAAACCTAAATGAAACACATTAGTTCAGTCAAATTAACTTTTATGAGTATTTAGACCTTTCTTTTTCTTTTGAGTTCACAACTGACACATTATGAGTAATATGAATTGTTTAATAGTTTTGAGTTTTATGAACTCGATTCTTTTAATTTAGACAAACTTAAAAATAACTGAAACTGCCGGGATTTCTATTTCCCAGCATGCTTTGCTATGACACTCGAAAGGGAGTAAATGCTAATATATAATGTGTTTTTTTGTGTGTGCAAGATTGAATGTTAAATTGGAGATTTTATGTTTTGCTATTCTAGAAGAGTTTCTGTTATTTGCCGTTTTTTGGGGGTGACAAGTGGAGCATGATCTTAGTTTGAGAACATATAGACTTTCATACTCATTCAACAATTGCTATGCTATGGCTATCAAGGCATTGTGTTAGCAAGTAAGCATTTACTGAATAAGGTAGTTGAAGCCAGCCAAGTTTCCACTACTAAAAATATTGAAGTTGAGATTACATCATTTTAAATTAAATGTAAGAATAAGCTTACACAAATATTTCAAGTTAAGAGTAATTAAAATGTATGAGTACAAAAATAAAAAAATCTAAAAAATGTCTTAACTTACAGTTTTTCTCAATTGTTTACACACAAATACTGGTATTTGAGACACAATGACCACAACATGTAACTCATTCACCAACCCCCTGAACCAATTCTGCTAAACTACAAGCACAATTCCTGCTTTACACTCAAATTGCAGTTATAAAACACACCTTTTTCTAAACACTACACACAATTCTCTGCTTTTGGCACAATTTTCATGCAGAAAATCTCGTTTTCACATATTTGCCATTCAAATATGCACACTGACTCATCACATGGGCAAACACCCGTCACACAGTTTTACAATTAGCAATCAGAGCTTTAGCATAAAAGGGCAACAGGTCAGCTCTCTAATGGATGCCAACATTGGATTTTTTTTTTTTTTTTTTTACTGTAACTGTATACAGTCAATTCTTCTGTTGTTTTGTATGTAGACACTGTATGTACAGCTTTGTGTTGGTTGGGATGTACACTGTGTACATTGTTTTTGTGGGAAAAATAAAATATATTTGTTACCGTGTATTTGTGTGTTCTGAGTATAAAAACAATATTCTCAAATATTTTACAGCACACTTATGTATGTACGGTCTGTAGAAAGTGTAACACTGAACCAAAAAAATGCCTAAGTCATTATGATGAATGGAGAAGAAGTGTTTTCCATTCATCATAGTGTTTTACATTGAGCACATCAGTGTTCAACTGGTTCTTATAAATGTCTATTCATATGATGGTTTGTGTGTGTCATTTGAAAACAAAATACCATTTTGAGAAGAAATAACATTGTTTTGAATGTAAAGTTTCATTTAGAAACTTTAGAAGAATTGAGGGGTTTTGCCCATTGTGTGTGTGTTTTTGGATTTGTGTGTAGAGTTCTGAGAATATGAGGCATGCTTTCAGAAAATGTGTGTAAACAATTGAGAAAAACTGTAAAATGTTTTATAACTGATGTATTGCGATGCAGTTTAAAAGGTAACTTGTTGTATACGGAGATTGTGAGTTAACCAGATCAGATTATTTGAACAAAACAACATGGACCAGAATAATAGGTTAACCAGCACAGGGTCCAGTCATGATCAAAGAGCAGCGGACAGTGAGTGTGACTGAGACCGTCTGTCACCTACTAGATCCTGAACGAGTGAAGTACTGTAATCACCTGACGAATTTCACACTACACACTGTGAACGAGTCCTCGCATGCCATCCTGATGCATCTGTGCCATCCCTCCCCCTCCGAGAGTTTGAATGATAAAGCTTTATTTGCATTTCTAAAGCTGATGAGAGACACAACCCCCATTGGAGAAATCTCAAATCTGAGCTGAGCATGCCTGTACTCTTTACCCTACAGCATGCATGTGTGTTTGCGTAAACATTTACATTTATGCATTTGGCAGACGCTGCGACTTGCATTGCATTTCAGGACACATTTACATTCTTATTAGTTCTTGCTTTCCCTGGGAATTAAACCCATGATGACATTGATGTTGCAAGCGCCAACACTCTACTGTTTGAGCTACTAAACACATATGTGGACAGTATATCAGGATTTAAGAGAGATTTGGCTGCAGCCACACACACACACACACACACACACACACACACACACACACACACACACACACACACACACACACACACACACACACACACACACACGCACACACACACACACACACACACACACACACACACACACACACACACACACACACACGGTGTGAAAGACACTTCACGCTTCATGGCAGGAAACAGGCCCAATTCACACAGAGCCGGGATCTGAACCCACAAATGAATGACTGTAAAATCTGCTGCTGACTTCCTGAATATATCTATAGTCTCTTGCTGTAATCATGATGCATAATGACTTCAATCATCATTATAACTTTCTTTTAACACTTTAAAAAGAGCTCGACTGCTTTGAAACACATTTAGGTCACATTTAAGTAGAAGAACCTGAAAAAACATAGACAATAAGTTGTTATTTTAAATGCATGCATTCATGTTTATCAAAGCTGAAATCCTCTGATAATCTTCTCAGACTGTGAATTCATGTGTGTGTGTTTGTTTGTGAATGTGTGTATATATAAAGATCTCATATTTCAGTGCCACCACCAACAACATCTCAACATCTCACAGATCCGTTTCTCATTTCAGTGTTAAAAGATTCACATCTTTTCGAGTCTGGTCTGGTCTGGTCTTGTCTCTGGATTAACTTTTGTAGAGTTTCAAGAAACACAACATTTAGTTTGTTGAATTGTGTTTTGAGTGCAGCAAAGTTGGCAATCTGAAAAATGAAGATACTGCAGATGGATTGCATATACATTCAGAATAGCATTGATAACTTTTAGAAAAAATTATTGCCAAATTAGGGTTAACAGAATGATTTATTATGTTTTATTGGTAAAGAATAGTGTGTTTTAAATGTTTATTACATATATATATGTGTGTGTGTGTGTGTGTGTGTGTGTGTGTGTGTGTGTGTGTGTACACACACATACAACCGTTCAAAACTTTGGGGATGGTAAGATTTTAAAAATGTTTTTGAAAGAAGTCTCTTTTGCTCACCAAGACTGCATTTATATGATTTAAAAATACAGTAAAAACAGTAATATTGTAAAATATTACTACAATTAAAAATAGCCGTTTTAAATGTGAATGTATCTTTTTTCATCTCTCATCTTGTCTTCTTTTCTATTCTCATTGCATCTCTTCTCATCTATTTTGTATTTAAATAGAGTAATTCTTATTTAGATTTTTGTGTGTATCTCTTCTCTTCTCATTTGGTATGTTTGTCTCTTGCTGATGTGTGTGTGTGTGTGAGGGTTTTGTTTCTCAGCTGTTCGCTGTATCATTTTCTCTAAGTCTCCGACAACTGGTGTCCAGACCTCGCCCTGGGGTTGGTCCTCTCGCTTTCCAAAAACAGACTCCTTAAACACTCCCGGGGCTTTGGTTGACTTATCGAGCGCGTGTTCTGTGTTCTTGCCAGCGTCTTGTGGAGGTTGTACAGCATTTGGCATGAGCCGTCTCTGTCTGTGCTCTTGTTCAAGGTTTTAAGCTGCTCACCATTTAGAAAGTGTCCTTGAGACAAACTCAACTCCTGCACTCTCAGACAGTACCCTTCAAAAGGGCTCTAATATGTATCATTTAGGAACTAATATGTGCACTTTTTGAACTAATATGTACTCTTTTGTTACCAATATGTAGGCCTACCTTTGAGGGACTAATATGCACTCTTTAGGTACAAAGGTGTACCTTTTGAAAAGGTACCACCACAGTGACAGCTTTTGTACCTTTTTTCTGAGCGCTCAGCATCCTCCAAAACATCTCACAGCATTCTGCTCATAGCACTCTCTCCGTCTCCTTGACCTCGCTCTCACTCCGTCCTCATGCCATCTCGCTTTACTCTCTCTTTCTCACGCTCAGAGCGGATGTGTGTCTCTGCCAGGAGTGTGTCGATCATATAACATTTCACTCTGAGCCCATCAATGAGAAGAAGATTTTACTCTCACTCACTCACATGCACAGCAGGGGTTGTGTGTTCATACACCATTTTCTAAGTAGATGCATCAGGCAAGTGTGTGTGTGTGTATTTATGTGTGTTGATCTGTCTGGTCAAATGTATATAATATTCAAATATTATATTGACTATACAGTTCAAAAGTTTGCACTCAGTAAGTTTCAGTGCTTTTATTTTAGTTTTATTAATATTTTGAATCAGTTTTTCATGTTAATTTTAGTTAAATTTTTTGTAATTTCATTAAGTTTTGTCATATTCTAGTTTTTTTTTTTTTTTTTTTTCAGTTTTAGTTTTAGTAAGTTTATTTTTAAATGTATTTCTAGTTAATAATTTTAGTATTTAAGTTAAGGCAACATTTCATATTTTTTGTTTAGTTTGTTTTTCAACTAATAACTTAAAATTAAGATTCAACACAAAGTGTGCACATTTAACGGGCAAAAAAAGCTCAATGAGGGTTCAACCACAAATATTTTTTTTTAAAAGAAAGGAAAGTTTGCACACCACAGCCTAAAAAATGGAAACATATTTATCTCATGCTCTCACGTCTCACCACAGGTGAAGTTTCGAGCCCATGGCTCTTTATCAGTTTTTCATCTTTTTTTTTTTTTTTACACAGCTTTTTTCAACTAAAATAAATGTTTTTAATACTTTTAGTAATAACCCTGGTAAAGTATTTCTTTTTGAAAGAAATGAATGCTTATTCAGCAAAATTGATCAAACGTGTACAGTGAAGACATTTATAATGTTATAAGATTTATATTTCGAATAAATGCTGTTCTTTCAAACTTTCAGTTGATCAGAGAAATAAAAAAATTAAATAAAAAAAGCCTAAATAAGCCTTGATGAGCAGAAGAGACTTCTTTCAAAAACATTTTAAAAATATGAATTATTCCAAACTTTTTACTGGTAGGCTATATACATTTTGTCTCAAAAATTTCTCTAATAAAAATACTTTGGAGAAATAAAAATAGACAGCTCAGATTCATACAGAATCTTTGTTATCTGACTTTCCTATGGGAAAATGTGAGTATAAATAGTGTTGTAGTATGTGATGAGTGAACGTGTGCTGCTGTCCTTCTGGATACATTTAATCCCACATGTGTGTGAGTTGTTTATGTGTGTATTTACATGCTAGTGTGTGTGAGAGACAGCAAGCCTGTTTTAGGACCACTCGTAGCAGACAGCTGTTGTAGTGAAATGCTAACCACGCTAAATGCTAATGTGCTTAATGGTTAAAGGCCGTGCGAGCGGACAGTCCTCTGAACCTGACACTACAACCCCTCGACACACACACACACACACACACACACACACACACACACACACACACACACACACACACACACACACACACACACACACACACACAGGAATCCTGAGGTTAAAAGACGGGAAACATGAGCGCGCACGGTTCAGAAGCAGGAAACTCAACAACATCATCATGAGGTTTTTCAGCTAGACCACATTAAACATGACTTGACTAAACTAGTTGAGTTCTACTTGAAGATTTCAGTTCTATCTGCTGTTCTAATAATAACTTATGAAAGACGTCTCTTATTGCTCATCAGGACTGCATTAATTTGATCAAAAATACAGTAATATTGTGAAGTATTATTACAATTTAAAATAACCGTTTTCTGTTTCAATAAGTTAAAATGTCATTTATTCCTGTGATCAAATCTTTATTTTCAGCTTCATTACTCCAGTCTAAAGTGTCACATGATCCTTCAGAAATCATTCAATGCTGATTTGCTTCTCAAGAAACATTTCTGGTTATTATCAATGTTGAAGACAGCTGTGCTGCTTCATATTTTTGTGTGGAAACCATGCTATTTTTTTTTTCAGAATAGCATTTATTTGAAACAGAAATAACATTATGAATTATAAATGGCTTTTCTACTACTTTTGATCAATTTAATGCATCCTTGTTGAATAAAAGTATTAATTTCTTTCAAAACAAAAAATATTATTGACCCCAACTTTTGCCTGGGTCAGTTTAGAAGTCACTAAAAATGTTTGCCCGCAGAAAATTCAGGCAGTGACACTGACCTTTTGCTCTTTGGAGGAGGAGTGCATGTGTGTGTGTTAGTTGGGGAGAAGCTGGTTCTCATGGTCTGAAGTCTCATGGGACACTGCGACAGATGTGACGTCTCTCGCTCTCTCACACACACACACACACACACTGCAATCCTACACTGCCCATGTTCATGTGCACATCCTTCTCATACATGTCCATTTGTTTACCATGTGCGTGTGTGTTTGCATGCACCTGCACACGTGTGCGCACATGTCTGCATCGCATGCGGACAGGCGGTGTGAAACAGCACAGTTAAAGGCTCTGGGTGTGTTTGTGGGTGTGAACGGTGATGCTAAAGAGCGCAGCCTCGGGTGATCTCTCAGGATGGGTGCAGGTTTGGGCCTGAGGCCGTCACACTCGAGGTAATGACACGGTACGATCAGAAAACACCTCCACAGGATGAAGAGATTAGCATCCGAGAGCTGGAAGAAGAACAATAAAACATGACATGAAGTGCACTCAACTGACACAATGTTTTGTTCATTATTAATCACTGTTTGGTGTTTAATTAAGGAATTAAGGGTTTATGGGATTGCTAAAGGGGATATTTTTCTGCGCCATTTGGCAGGGTTTAGTGTGGGAAAACTGAGGCTAGAAAAACACTTAAAACATAGAGAGAAAAACCTCCTTAAAGAGAGTGTTTATACTGAATGCACCTTGAACACGTCTGACTACTTAAACAATGAAAATTCTGTAAGCTATAAATTATGAAGTTAATTTGTTACAATATTGTTCACACGTCCTGCTATAAAAATCTGATCATGGCCTGATCATGGAGTTTGGTATAATAAAGTTTTGGTTGTATTTACTCAACATTTATTTTCAAATAGAATAGCATTTACTTGCAATATAGAAAAATTACAAATTTTGAAAAGAAAAAGTAACCGTAGAAGAGAAGTTAAAATCTGGGGAGACTCTGTACCACTCAGATTAACTAAACAAAATAATCTACTCTATTATAGTCTGTCCTTTAAAACTAAAATGTATTTCTTTTTTCCCCTTTAAACTCAAACTAGGGGCAAACTAAGCTCCTCTACCTGAAGAATCCCCTAAATATACAGAGAGAGAGAGAGAGAGAGAGAGAGAGAGAGAGAGAGAGAGAGGTAGAGAGAGAGAGAGAGAGAGAGAGGGAGAGATTATTGGATTTATACTAAAATGTTCCCACTCAATTCCAATAATTCATCACTCTTAAACAAACAAGCTCACACACTTTTCCACAAATTTTTCCTCACACACACCTTGCCGTTCACACGCCTCCCTGTCTCGCCCTCTTGCTCAGACCTGTCGACCGAAACTGCCTCACTCAGCAGTGTGTGTGTGTGTGTGTGTGTGTGTGTGTGTTTGTACCCCACACTGCTGGCACTTGCTCTTATTCCCACTCTCTTATGATCACGTGTTGTTCTTCCAAATGGAAACACCTCTCATTATTGTTCTTATACTATTAAATGTTCTCTCTCTCTCTCTCTCTCTCTCTCTCTCTCTCTCACACACACACACACACACACACACACACACACACACACACACGCATGGCTAACATAACATATTCATTCATTAAATACTTTAATTTCAAAATGCACAAAAATCACAAAAATATCTGACGTACAAATTACGTTCTATTTAAGTACAATGTACATTATAATTACAATATCAACACATTGCACATTTCATTATTACTGGTGAGTAGACAACTAAAACTAACCAAATGTGCACAGCAATAATAATAGAGGTAATACCCGATACAGTGAATGGACACTTAAGTCTAACAGGGAACATTCTCAGAACTTTAGCTAATGTTCAGGCGAGGTTCTCTCAACATTATGAACAAATATTCTTCCAGTATAATTAATAGAACTTTCATTCAAAGTTATCTGGCCTTTATGGAACGTCTTTCATGGAACATTACATCAAAAGTAACATTCCCATAATGTTTGCAAAAGGATAAAATGGAATGTTTCCTTAATGTTTGAATAACCAAGAAAAAACGGTTTAAAACATTTTAAAAACTGGACGTTCAGAGAAAATTTTTTTTCATAACTTAATGGAAACGTTCTTTCAAAGTTCCTCTAACATATTTTTGTGAGAAGAGATGCTGCTCTTCTCTTCATAATTTTGAATCAACTGCTGATTTTAAGTGCATGTGCTCCTCAAGTTCACACAGCTGAAATCTTTCTTTAAAATAATTGCTACTTGGTTTGATATTTTCTTATCTAATGCAATGACATTCAGACATACATTTTTGTGGCCACTGTCCAGAATCAAGAAGTCTATCTGTGATCTTCTGAATGCAAAACACTGCAAGGCAATAAACAAACAAACATCAAACAAAAGCGCAAACAAAATAGGAAATGCATGCCTGTATTAAAACAGCAAAAACCTGATTTTCCAAGGTAAGTTTGACTTGGATCAGTCATCATCACCCTCTAGTGTCTGATCTACAACAGGACGCTTTTTCATCCATATGATCTCTGTGTTTCCCCTACAGGTCAAACGTGGCACTGCACAGATTAGGACAACAATCCCGAATGAATGACACTCTTCTTTGAAGGAACATTAAGTTTTACTTCACCACATAATATTTCACAAATGACTACACTCACAGTTCAAAGCTCTTCTTTTGTATTATATGCAGTGTTCAGATCATAATATCACTGATGAATTACCCACTGCTCTTTATAGTCCAGTTATATCAAGGCTTTGTATATGATCTAGTTCTAGTGCTGAGTTGTGACCGGTTAAACCTTGTTGAGTTCTGGTGTGTTAGTTGTGGACCGGCACCGTCGGTTCTGTACGGGCGGTGCTTCGGGTACATGAGCCAGTGGATCCGGACGGATCAGGAATCTGCAGAACACAATGAGCACTTTGAGTGATTCATGTATGGGTCATGTTTCACTCTTGGCACTGACATGTTTGTGTGTATGCATATGTATGAGAAAAAGCTTGTGTGTGCATCCGGATTTGCTGCCTTTATGAGGGCCAAATGTTGCTTAAACCGGACCCAGACACACAAACACATAATAAATATGACCAAATGTCCCCATAAAAATTGTAAAACCTGGAACACCCTACGTTTTGGGGACTTTTGGGTGGTCTCCTCTAAAAAAAAGGGACCAAATGTCTTAACCCTGTAAAGCCTGACATATATATATTTTTTTAATGGATCAGTTTATTGACCCTTTAGACAAAATATTTCAAAAAATATAAAATATAAAAGTTTGCATATGTGTTTTTTTGTTCACTATCATATTTGATACATCAGGCTTTTATGGCTCTCATATCGTCTGATTTAGTGAGAATGTGAAGTTCAAACTCAAGGAGGAAAAAACAGCAAAAATATGCAATTTGGTGCAGATGCTGATATTTAAATAAGATGAAATTCTGTAATTTACACAAAATGCACATAAATATAAGCTGTAACTCTATATCTCCTGATAATGTCTTAGTAAGATGATATTTAAATGCTTTGTTTTATGATCAATGCTCTGTAAAACATATGATACAATGCAATACAATGATGAATGAGAGATGAAGAAATAAACCTTCCTCAAAAGCCTGATGATCATATTTGAGACTCACATTTTAACATAAAAAAAAAAAAAAAAAAAAGTTGCTTCAGTCCAGTTCAGTCTTGTATGACAGTATGAACAATTTTATATCACAGT
>NC_138740.1:36572893-36612893 GCF_965113295.1 Leuciscus leuciscus
TAATAATTGCTAATAATTTTCACTAATTAAACGCAACGCAATATAAAAATCCCAATGCAATGCAATATAAATAATATAAAAATCCAAATGCAATTCAATATAAAAATTTAAATAATATAAAAATCCCAATGCAATGCATATAATAATGCAATATAAATATAAAAATCCCAATGCAATGCAATATAAAATGCTACACAACCAATCATAATAATAATTATTTGTATTATTTTATAGTCATATACAAAATTATTGGTCAAATTATATTGCCCTACAAAAACGCACAGCAAACCGGGAGTTTGTTTTTATTGAACACATTTTAAATTGTACTCACAATGTTTATTAGAAAAATCACATTTTGTAATCACAAATCATGCAGTCCTAAAGAAAGAGACGTTTTTAAAAAAATCTAACTATACTTGTCAATGGTGCCGCCCATATAATACACCATCGGGAAGCAGGATATGGCCTCAAGGAAGTGGTCATCGGGTCTGCAGGAAGTAGATAAAACATTCATAAGGCTAATGAAACACATGAGGTGAACGAGAATGTGTTGGTCTGTGTGTGTGTGTGTGTGTGCTTACGGGTTGTCTAACAGCAGGACTATAGGGTTCAGTTCTCTTCTGGGTCTGTAATAGGCTCTTAAAGGCACTACGAAGTTGTAAAGGCCGTTTCCAGCCGTCTCAGCGGAAACGATGATTAGCTTGTTTTTGAAGCCATACGCTTTAGCATCTTCAAAAGTAACATGCTCACAGCCCTGCAGCAGAAACCGTGAGACAAATATGACATGCCTACGTGGTCCAATGTATTGTAATTGCGCAAATAAAACATTTGGGAGAGATTCGTACCACGCGGCGGCTGCAGCTCACCTGGTCAAGCCGTAAACAGCAGAACGGGGCTTTCTGGGGCAGGAGATGGCAAAGGGTCGGGGAGCTCCCGATGTATGGAGAATTTGGAGGGTATCCTTTCACAAATCTGAGGAAAATAACATTAAAATGCACCATAACAGGGTTTGTTCATCATAGTAAAATTCACATTTACTCATTTTGTTTGATACCTGCATGATTTTTTTTTCCAGTGGAACACAAAAGGAGATTTTTATGAATGCGCACATGCTCTCATATAGGGCTGCAAGATTTGGGGAAAAAAGCTAATTGCAGTTTTTCAGATAGAAATTGTGACTGCGAACATGAATTTGCTGTGGTATTTTTTTTTTATGGCTGCAAAATTTGGTCAAAAATTCTGTGATTATATATCAACATGATTATAAAATAATTGTATAAATGATTATTAAAAACAAATAAATAATAATAATTTACATTTCAGTACAACTGTAAAATTACAAAAATTATAGTTATGGCCATCTTTTTGGCTGAAAAAAGCCCTAAAGCTTTTCTTTTATTGACAACAGCCTGTTTATAAGCGACACGATTAGACATGGTTTTGGTTTTATTTGGATTAATCTACTCTTACTTGAGAGCAGACAGTCACCAGTGGCTGTCAAAAAAAAAAAAAAAAAAAAAAGGATAAAAAAGCACCACAAAATGACTCTTTTACATTTAAGCTTTTTAAATAATTTTCATAAAAAAACGTATAGTTAGTTTGCTTGTGATGCTGAAACAAACCATAAAAAACCCATTCGAATTAGTACAAATACTTTGTACAACTCTTTTATATTGATGTACAGTATATTTAACTCTTTCCACGCCATTGACAGAATTTTCTGGCTTTCCGTGTTTTCATTGATATACAGTAGGGGGCGCTATTAGGCATCTTCTGAAAGAGTACTGAAAACCTAATCAAAACACATGTGAAGACGCAGCTGAAACAAGTGATATCATATGTAAGCATATGCATACGTAAAATAACGCGATCATCAACATTAAACAGCATATAAATCAAAACTGCCTAATGTTACTGAATGAAATGTTGAACCAGGACGAGGTACAGGACTGTGAAGCTTTGGGGGTGTTGATGGACTCGATCTACTCCATCTATGTTTTGATCATCATTGTGAATCTGATCCAGATGTAGTCTTTGCCAAAAACGCAATTTTCTCAGCTTATTGCTCAAAATGTTGTTTCTTTTGATATATTGCATATTCAGATATTCATACAACAGAATATTCTGGGGCCATGAAACTTTTGTGAAAATGATCAGAAATCATTTTGATCTGGCTGGCAACTTTTTTTTAAAATGCTGGTTGGGAAAGAGTTAACTGTAAATTTAAACGTATAATAATGATTGATGTTGTTGTTTGAATTTAGAAAAAAGAAAGACAGAAAACATTCATACAGACTTAAAGGTGCAGTAAGCGATTTCTGAGAAACACTGATGAAAGTGGATCAGACAGTGCACCAAAACACACTTATAGCCAATCAGCAGTAAGGGGTGTGTCCACTTATCAGGGGGGAGGGGCCTGTGTTGCCTAGCGTGTTTATGAATTTGGGGGCGGAGCTATCATTTTGTGTAGGGGCGTGTTTGATGTGGTCATTTCAAACATCAACAGCGTTTCTCAGAAATCGCTTACTGCACCTTTAACTCACTCATTAGCTGTTACATCTTCATCTGAGTGCCCCGCCTCATCCTCTGATTGGTCACTGAGCAGATCACATTGCAGTAAGGAGGCGGAGTCAGCGATCTCCAGAACAGGCGCTATGCTTGGGCGTCGACTTCCTTGTTCGTTCTCTGGGGGCAGGGCCAGTTTGACGCCGCTCTCGGGGGGACTGGTGTTCTGGAAATCCATGGCAACCGTTCCTGAAAACAATCAAATATTCATAAACAGACCCTCTGACAACTGCCTATCTTTTTCTATGCATTCTCGCTCACCCATGCTAGCAAGGATACTATGAACAGGCAGGCCAGACGGGCTGTTTAAAATGTCACAGTGGCTCCTCCCCTTTCCCTGATCTTCTTCCTGTCTGAAGATGAAGGCAGAGTTTTCCTCCTTCGTGATGTTGATGTAGTAACAGGTGTCGCCGGCAGACATGATGTGCCGTGGTCCAGGATTCAACAAGATGCTTTTGTTATCTTCTCTCTTCACGCCGATCATACACACACCGTACCTACAAATAAACAGCCTGGCATTACAAGTTTTCAACACATTTTATAACTTTTAAATAGTGTGTAAACCTACTTTTTGTGAGCGTGAAAGGCCGCGTAGGTAAAGCTTTTGCTGTTGTACTCTCTGAAGAACATACTGTCACCCAGGCGGATATGATACACCTCATTACCAGAACAACGGCCGTACATCCTCTGCCACTGCTCCGGAGACTGCTGCCCCTCTCTAAAAGGACATTAACGTGTCATTATAATATTTTTCCTTTTAATTTTCTTTCACCAGGTCACTATACCAAACTTAAAATAAGATATACTAATTGCAGGAACAAGTTTATTGGAGCTGCATGGGATTAAATGCTTTGTGTTGTGCATGAAAAAGCATAGTGGTGATGAAACTAATTACTTGTGTTAAAAATCAAGCTTTTAATGTTGTTTATTTGTCTAAGTGATGTTTTTAATATGCTTAAGACAAACCATGTACAAATTCATAAGTCAACACCATTGCTGAGTATTGAGAGACAGTCTCAAAAACACGGTTTGAAATCGTTTCTGACGTCACAAACTACCTTGTAACCAATCAGGTTAGCGTGTGATCGTCAACGAGTGGGTCTCCGAGCTTCTGTGAGTGAGTGGAGGCGGGGCTCATTTGCATATTCATAGAACCGCATATACTAAATGAGGCAAGGGTATAGAGCTATTTTAAAGGGGTCATTTAATGGTACATGCACTTTTACAAGCTGATTGTACTGAAGTGTGTGTTGGCAGTGCCTGTACACAACCATCATAGAATGATAGAAATCCATCCAGTGTGTTTTTTTAAATCTTCTTATACGTTTCCCCCCATCTCAAATCAAGCTGTTCGATATTGTGACGTCACAAAATCGACGCCCCTCCCACAATTGCTGATTGACAGGAGCGTTTCAACACAGACCCGCCCTTGCTCGTGAGCGAGCTGTCAATCATAGCCCGTGCGGACCGGCGCGGTCATTGTTGATAGCTGGAGCACTGTCTGTCTATGAGCAGAATGGCGGTGTTCTGTTCTTCGGTGAAATAATGAACACAGCAGTCATATTGATGTTCCTAAATCCGAACCGCTGAAGACGCAGTGGCTGAGTTTTTTTTCGAAGGGAATATTCCCCACGATCAACGTCAATGCTTTCATGTTTGCGAGCGTGAATCATTTCACACACCAGACTGCTTTATAAACTAGGTCAGTATAAAGCTGGTTTTGCTAAGAAGCTGCTCCTGAAAAAAGGATCGGTACCAACTATTCGTGTTCCTGCTGCACCTCCAGGAGAACTGAAGTGAGTGTAACGTTTTATTAACCTTTATATTAATATTTATATTAATCTTTGCAAATCGCTTGCACGCTTCACGAATGCGGCTATTTTTACACTCAGGGTACATTACGGCATGTTTTCTATGTACGACGTTCTCAATATAATTCATAATCCCACGTTTATAATGAACAACGCGCTATGGTTATTGTGTTGTTATAACAAACGGTGTGCGCACAGAACAGAGGGGCGGGGTGAGCAAAGCACATTATCATTTAAAGACACATGCACTTAAACGGCATGCTGAAAACAGAGCTGTTTTTGACCAGGTAAAATTTGTGTTTTCTTACAATACTAATGAGAATTTTTAATTAATTAAAGTATATTACAAACTTTTAATTTAGACCCTAAAGAATCATATTAGCTTATACAAAAATGGCATTATATGACCCCTTTAAGGCATGTTTTTTTCAAGGGAAAAACGTTTAAATATGTCATTTTGGTGATCAAAGATGAGTTTTAAGGGATACAATTATTGACTAAACGGGGACTTTAAAGATTGTTATTGCACTACTGTTCAAAACTTTGAGGTCAGTAAGAGTTTTTAATATTTGTGAAAGTCTGAAATTTAAAAGAACTGTTTTCTATGTGAATATATAGTAAAATATAATTTATTCCTGTGATTCAAAAGCTGTATTTTCAGCATCATTACTCCAGTCTTCAGTGTCACATGATCCTTCAGAAATCATTCTAATATGTTTTGATGCTCAAGAAACATTTTGTATTATCATCAATGTTGAAGACAGTTGTGCTACTTCATATTTTTGTGAAAACCGTGATACATAAACATAAAAAAATCTTTATTTGCTATAGAAATATTTTATAACATTATACATTTATTTACTGTAACTTTTGAAAAATTTAATGCATCCATGCTGAATAATAGTATTAATTTCTTTCAAAATTTTTGAACCCCAAACCTTTGAACAGTAGCGTATCATGATAGTGTCCAAAAAACATGGCATGACCACGTACATTGTTGAAAAAACATGATAATGACTAGAGGAGTGTTGGGGAAACCTGTTTGAAAACAGTCAATATTTCTGAATTCCACATGGTGGCGCTAGAAGCACAGAAGTAACACACTTCACCTTTAAAGAAGCTAAGAGAGTTGCGACTCACTGTCCGCGAGATGTGTGGACCAGTAACGTGATCAGCGTAGAGGTGGCCGGACACAGACAATTCAGAGCCAGCATGGCGTATTTAAACTCTTCTTCACACACAACGTGATCTGTGGAAAGAAACGGACATGCTGCTCAGAGGCAAGATGACCATGGGTTACAAAAATTTGTCGTCTAAGGGCTTCAAATGATATTGAGAGTGCAAGTGAGAAGAATACAAAATGCAGAAAGAGTGAGCAATATTCCAGAAAAAAAAAAGTGAACTAAAGGAAGTGAAAAGAGCCAACTTAGTACCTGCAAATTTAACATGGAACTTGTTTTCAGGCTTAAGAATCTGGACGAAAAGAGGGCAGTTTGGAGCGAAGTCTTTCACAGCCCAGGCCCTCAGAATGGTCTGGTGATCCTGTCAATAAATCAATACTAGTCTTTAGGGATGTGCTCGAAGCCGAATACTGTGTTCGGAAAGGAAATGACACATTCTACGGAGCCCCTAAAGGGACATGTTGATGGAAAAAATATGAGATGGGAGGAAAAAATATATGTCAATGCTTTTGCGTTCTCTCGCAATTTTTTAGATGGATAATTATATTGTATATAATTTGAGGGCATCAGGGAGCGGCTATCAATATGCAGGGTATTGTGTACTCTGTATAGGGAGCAGCGGCACTGACCACACATTTTACAGGAAAATATATTTCTTGCTTTCTTCTCTTCTGTTTTTGTTGGGTTCTGTTGGGTTGCTTTATGATAATTGGTATTAGATATATTAGAGAAAAAACTAGTCAATACAGATAATTACAGATAAAAGTCTTATTCTAGGTATTCTAGTTGATGATTAGAAAAAATTACATTTGGTAAATATTGATGCGTCTACCTTTATCGATACATGTGAACGATAAAATAAAAAGAACACTCACTGCCGCCATGCGATCAGCTTCATTCCTGCTGCTAAGAATGAAACATGCTTCCGCATCGTCCATCCTACAGAACAAAAGCGACCAATCACAGAGGTGAATTAACAAAGCAGACCAATCACAGAAGCTACATTTGTTGATGTTCCCAATCTTGTCTAGCCTTCAAACAATGTGCAAACTGTGCTGTGTAAAACAAAAATGTGGTATAAAGTGTGTGGAAAAAAAGGTTTAAAATATAAGTTACAATATAAAGGAGCAGAATAAACTATTATCCAGCACTTGTCGTTTTTAAATGCATTTTGTTCATTAGTTGTTGCAGCCTTATGAAAAACAAATCCACCTATGCATGAGCAGATGCTGTGATTGGTCAACAAGGCTGTCACTCACTTGGCTCTCAGTAAATCCTGGTTTTTGAGGGCTGAGCCTTGAAGGTAGATGACTCTCTGTGACCACAGAGGAATCTGCAAAATCCTCCTCACCTGGACATCCACCTCACATGGACACAAGATGACCACGTAATAATCCTAAACATGCACAAACACAAACATGTCATCATACTAGAACAAAATGGACAGACATTCTAAACAAGACATTCTAAACCTATTCAACACACATAAGCCGCGTTTAAAGGGTAACTAAACCTTAAAGGAACACTCCACCGTTTTTTGAAATAGGGCTTATTCACCTTCTTTCCTACATTTAGATAGGTGGGCAAATGCATTTTTGTCTCAGTGCATGCATTGTTTTAGTTTGACAGGGTCGGCGCTAGCTTAGCTTAGCATAATGAATGGAATCCTTTGTTGCCAGCTAGCATGTCCTGAGTAAAAGTGATAAATTTTTTTTTAAAAACCCACCTAATTACTTCTTGTGGCCTGCGTATTCACAACAAATACAAATAGCAATGCAGATTAACACTAGACGATTTCCTATGCAGATATTGACTTGGGACTATATTAGTGGGAAGCACAGGTGAAGCACTGCTACTTGGGCGCAGAGATATCACGCCCAAGTAGTAGTGCTTCGCCTGTGCTTCCCCCTAATATAGTCCTTAATATATAAGTCAATATCTGCCTAGGAAATCGCCTAGTGTTAATCTGCATCACTATTTGTACTTGTTGTGAATACGCAGGCCACAAGAAGTAATTAGGTGGGTTTTTAAAAAAATTTATATCACTTTTACTCAGGACATGCTAGCTGGCAACAAAGGATTCCATTCATTGTGCTAAGCTAAGCTAGCGCCGACCCTGTCAAACTAAAACAATGCATGCACTGAGACAAAAATGCATTTGCCCACCTATCTAAATGTAGGAAAGAAAGTGAATAAGCCCTATTTCAAAAAACGGTGGAGTGTTCCTTTAAACCAACTTTTTTAAGTTAATTATCTGTAAGAATGGGGCTTTATTAGTGCTGTTCATTGATTCGAGTAACTTTTTTGACATTTGGGTATAAAGTGTTTTAATTTTACAATATTTGGTGTAAAAACGTCTGAGTGCTGCCCTCTTCAGGTTGAACGGTGGCTACTGCAGTTGAATTTTCCTATTGGATGTTTGCGGTGGCAAGTGACGTAAGCGGTGGCAGGTGACGTAAGCAGGTTCCAGCTCACCACGCCCCTGGTACGAGCTCACCACGCCCTTGGTATGAGCTAGCGTAGATTTATCTGTATTTAGTACAGTGGTCAGGAGGGTACGTAGGTGTAGTGTTGCTGGTTGCAACAGCACTGCTGGACTGCAGAGCTTTCCAGCAGACTTGGAAATTAGGCGACAGTGGTTGCATGCACTTGGCCTAGAAGACCGTGAGTGTGAAACCTGCATTTTACGCGGGATTGCTTCTCCAACGCAATAGAGGTGTAAATGGGCTTCTCCACACAGCTCGCGCTGAAAAGCGACGCAGTGCCAAACGCTGCTCCTCCTGCATGGACTCCACCACCACAGCGGCGTCTTGATGTGAGTGATCATATATATTTTAATCACAATTTATGGTTAGGCTAAAGTTAATCCTCTGGGGTCGACAAACGCGTTGGCGCATTTTGCTGGATTTTTTCACATAGCAGCAAAGTATGGAAATGCCTACAGAGAGCGCGCGCTATTGACATCAACTTGATAAAACTCATCAGATGCATGTACTTTACGTCGTCTTGCGACCCTGTGAGTCACTCTCCATTTTAGAGAGTCTGACAGCAGGTCTCCGGTGCACGCCCCCCCGCTCACGGTTCGTCCCCTCTATCTCCGCTGGGCTCTGCCCACTTTTCTAGCATTTTTCAAATATTGCCAGTGGGTGGAGTCAGGCTCTGACCAGGGGTTTAGTTACCCTTTAAGGTGGTTTTTCAGGCAATTCGAAAAATAAATATTTTGCCAAACTGCAATAGAAACAGTTTTTGCGCATTTACAGGTCAGCTGACGTAGATGACGCGGTATGTTTGGACAGAATACGAGACAGAGTTCTTTATTAAATTAATAAAAGACTTACAGGAATACTGGATTCTAAACCTCAAAGAAATGCCACAATCAAGACCCCGAAGCACATATGAGTGAGAAACACCAAGAAACACCTCATATGTGGCGCTCTCAAGTATAAGGGTCTTTCCTTGCCATTAATGCTTGGATAACACACATACGTCTCCTTCGATTAATAATAATGGCCAGTGCGGTGGATGAGAATCTGAGATATACATAAACCTACCAACGTCCGTTGCTATGATTTTTGGAATGACTTATCGCGAGAGGAATGAAGTTTTAGTCGCATAACATCAGTTAATGGAAACGCCGTCATTTCACAATAGTTTTTTGTCGACATTTAGAAAAAAATTGAAAAAAGAGTTTTGCGCAAATCTGTACTGGAAACGCGCCTATAGAGAGACAGAATACACACCTGTGTGTGTGGGTGGGCGTAGAATTCGTTGAGAAAGTCCATAAGCAGGTCGATTTTGAGAGTGCTGACACATAAGACCACATGTCTCTCAGTCTGAGCCCGATGTCTGCTGTAGTTTCCCCCAGATTTCTGCCTTTCCATCCACAGATAGATCAACTCTTCAAACTACAGCCAGAGACGAGGAGAAACAGACAGACGATGAATAAAATACTTGGAAAGGTCATTGGCTGTGTTCAAAGTCAGTATTTGGGTGGTCTGACCTGTAGAGGCAGCACCACCAGGGCCACACAGATCATCACCACCACCAGCAGCTGAGACGGCCAAATCTGTGGCGTCACATCGCCGAAGCCCACCGTAGAGAAGGTCACGATGCAAAAATACAACGCTTTAAAGAGAGACAGACTCTTCTTACCAGCACGCTCTAAATGCTGGATACCACATGTGCTGAAAGAGACACAAAGGCTTTAGTGAAGATGATGAGAGATAGAAAAGAAGAAAGAGCCACTGCAGAGGTGGGCGATATACCAGTTAAAGCAATGAAATTGATAGAAATATCGTTAATATTGAGGACGTGCAAGATGCATGGAAGAGAGTGGCTGGTCGTTGTTAAGCCCTGCCCTCCTTAGTTAATGTTACTAGGTATAAAATTGAGTAAATAAATTCTCAAAATATTTATTTTGTAAATATAACTTACATTTTAATAAGAAAATAAGTTTATTAAAAAAATTATAAATTAAACAAACATAATTTAAAAATGACAAAATCTAATCTTCACAATACAATTATGTGAGAAAAAGTTATTTAAAAAATGATAATTCATAAAAAAATATGAATAATTTTTTTTACAAATACAATAACAAAATCTTTTCAATCTTTTAAAAGAGAGTAAATAAAAACGAAAATTTTTATAAAAAATAATTCAACTAATAATAAAAAATGTAATTAATCAAATACAATATTATATAAAAAAATATTTTCAATAAATTAACCATCTTGACTTGGAAAAAGTCTCCAGTAACCTGGTTTTCAAATGCTTGTTTTTTTTATAACTTTTTTTTTTCGAGAAGCTTCATTTTAAAAATGAAGGTGAGCAGAATTAAATAGCTTTTAATTACCACAGTTTTTGATACATTTCAATGTACACAGCTCTTAATAAGCTAACATTGTATTAATAAAGATATTCCAAAACTTAATATTAAAGGTATAGCGGAGGATGTTTTACTTCCTGGTGGGTAGTCTAAACTATTGGTCCTCCTAATTGTCAATCATTCTGGTGAATCAATCAAACTTTTCAAAAATTGGAGAGGGTGGGTCTTATCTAAAAATTTGGAAAGATCCTCCGCTATACCTTTAAATATAAAAAAAAATTTCCATAAATATGCGTATATTCATTCATCCAGAATTTTTGTCAATATCACGATATACAGTTTTGCATATATTGCCCAGCCCTAAACCAGAATAAAATGATTCTTACCCGGTGAAAACGAGACATAAGAGAGTGGAGATAAGAATGAGAACCTGGTTGAACATGGCCGAGTGTGTTCTCTGAATCGCTCTGTGCAGATCATTCTGTAACACACACACACACATCGCCTGGTTTCCATACAGCAATGAACAGACACTGGTGTGGGTTTATTTAGGAAAGGTTGACACTCACTATCATGCTCTCCAGAGCACACTTGGCCAGCCAGCAGTTGAGGAACACTGGGATGAACAGGTTTCTGAGTGGAGGCCAGAAGATCTGACACACACAGAAAGAGGTCAGGTTACATTATCAGCTGTGGTGAGGAGTTTGGGATTTAGTTCTGAAGATGCATCTTACCGTTATGATGAAAGGGACAGTATTTAGCATCTCCAACAAGAAAGACACCTGAAATATCTGCTCCCATATATTACCCTGGAAAAACACATGCACATGAACATCCGTGTCTTTATACTGCAGTGCCAAAGCAAAACTTGATATCAAATCAATCAACATTCAATGAACACTTTCACACTTCAAATATACGCACGCGCTCACCTTGTAGCTGAGGTACGTTAGCAACATGGCCTCCAAGAAACTGATGGATGCGACAGTCACCTGAGGAAAAAAACATGCAAACAGACAAATAAAAAATGCATATGTGTTTTTTGTTAAATATCACATGAGACGCATCAGAATCCTATAGTCTGATATAGTGAGAATATGGAGCTCATATCCGAGAGGGGAAAAAACACCTCGGTTTTATCCAGAGGCCCAAACTGAGCAGAAAGAAGTTATTTTGGTGCAGATGCAGATATTTATACAGCCAAAGTGAAAGATGAAATTCTGATAGCTTGTAATGTAAATCAATAAGATCTTTATAACAGACAACTTACATAAAATGCATATGAATATCAGTCATCCCTCTATATCTTCCAATAATATAGTAATATAGTCTTAGTAGGATGATATCTAAAGGCTTAGTTTTATGATTACACTTTTTTATTTTGAAAAAAAAAAAAAAAAAAAAAAAATTGTGTGTGTGTGTGTGGGGGGGGGGGGGGGGGGGGGGCAAATAATGCAATACAATGGTGATTGAGAGATGAACAAATCAAAAGCCTGATCGATGGATGGATAATTATGGATAATCAAGTAAACCTAAGTTGCTTCAAGTGTTCATCTCACTGCAAAAAATGCTTTTCTTACTTAGTATTTTTGTCTTGTTTCCAGTACAAATATAAAAAAAATCTTAAATCAAGATCCATTTACTAGATGAGTAAAATGACATAAGATATTTCGTCTTGTTTTCTGGGGAAATAAAAAAAAATTGAGTGAGTTTTTGCTTAAAACAAGCTAAATTATCTGCCAATGGGGTAAGAAAAATAATGTTGTTTCTGTTTGAATTAAGATTATTTTTCTTTCCCCATTGGCAGATAATTTAGTTTTTTTTAAGCATCAACTCACTTAATTTAGATTAATTCCCCCGGAAAACAGGAAATAATATATTATGTCATTTTACTCATCTAGTAAATGCATCTTGATTTAAGAATTTTTTATATCTGGACTGGAAACAAGACAAAAATACTAAGTAAGAAAAGCATTTTATATTAAAAAAATATATACATTTATTCTTACTGACTATGAACAGGCCTTAGAAATTTGTGTATCAAATATGATACAGTAGGATTTATAGGGTTAAGTGCATAAGTGTAAGTAGATGCGGGTGTGAAATTAAACTTTTGACGTTCAGAATACTGTGAATGGGCTAGAATGATTGTCTTTGCTTTGTTCCGCACATCAATCAATGAGTGAAACCATCATAGTGAGGCAAGGTCACTTTAAAAACCTTCACATTCATTGTTTCTTGGTGGTGGAATAAACTTTTGCCTAAACGGCGGAATCCACTGAAACCTTAAAATTACGGAAAACACCCTTCCTGACTAATTAGCCTTTTCAGCAGGGGGAAAAAAGGTAGAAGTGTGTTTTGCACTTCTGCTGTAACAGCATTGTACTATTCCAGTATTTATGGAAATCTGGTATGTTAACACTGTCTTTTGGATAAAGTGTTCTGAATCAACTGAACCAATTGCTTCGCAAAATGATTCACTGTTTTAAAGTGCTTAAAACACCACAGGTTGGCGCCACCTGCTGGTCAGAACAGTGTAAATGCAACGAAAACGCAGTCCACTCCAGACATGACAAACCAATTGCAAATGTTTTTAAGAAAGTGTAATCTATTAAATGTACAAATATTCAAACAACATTCAATTTGAAGGTTATGTAAAATTTCTCTTTGATTAATTTGAAGTCCTTGTTTATGTGTTATTAGGCAGGGCTTGTCAAACTAGGTCAATTAAAAGCAATTAAAGTTGCTCTACGTGATATTGGGTGATGTCACTTCTTCTTGTTGACGTTCGAAGTATTGTCAAACAAAACGGAGGCTAGCTAGACCCTCCCCCTTCCTCATCCGCGCACTAACCCCCCAAACCTCACCCCCAAATCCTTCTTGTCGGTTATTGGCTGGAACAGTTTGTTATGTTACGTGGTGCGGGTTAGCCCAGTTTGTTTTTGTTGCCGTTTGTGGAGCCTGGGCTGAGAGAGACCGCGTTTTTTTACAGTGTGTTCAGGGGACAGGCAGCTAGCGGATAGTGAGGAGATGTTTGCTGTATGTGACAAAAAATGTTTTGGCCTAAAAACGCGTGACATCGCTTAGAGCACCTTTAAGTATCATTTCCATTTTGTATAATACAGATGAATTATAAATTATTTTAAAATGAACCTACATTATAAAAGTGACTCGAGATTATTTAAAACCGGCTTAGACAATCATTCATGGGTTCAACTAGATCAATGCCATCTAGCGGTGAATCATCCGAATTTTGAAATGTTTAGAAACCAAGGTTCAAAACAGTATGACGTAACACAGCCTCGTTTGCTGAAATCATATGGAGTTTGATTCAACCATCAAACTGTAACTTACAGGTTCGCGCTCGATCGGCCCAAAGTCCGGCATCCGACCAGCACGGAGGGTCTCTACGTGTTACTGTCTTTTCTCGAGGCAAAGTATTTTTTCATTAAATGCAATACATTTGAATATGTATTCTCTCGTTATTTCATCTGACTCCATAAATTAAAAGGTTTTAATGATATCTGTGCATCATTAAATGTGAGCGAATGTTTGACTATTCCTTTTAACTCTTTAATGAAAATAATGTCAAAGTCAGTTAGAATAATCAAATGTAACAATTTATTATGTCAGGTAAATATATCATGGCAATTTCATAATCAATTCAAAAATAATCGATACAAAACATCAAATGCTCTGGAATAAAGAAAAGAGATGCAACCCAACATGAGTCTTACTCTCAGCCTCACAGACCAATCTGAGGTACAGAAAGGCCCCGAACCCTTTGCTACATTCCATTATATAGACAGAACCTCTTTCACATGGAAACATCTGCTAACAATGGGAATTTACATTCAGAGTTGACACCTTTTGGGGGGTAGGAGACCATTTGTCTAGAGACCACCTTCCTTTGTGTGCCAGTTATCTCTAAACTCTTAAAAACCTAAGAACCTAAGTATAAAACCTTTTGTTTTACTTATTTGGAAATGAGACATTTGTACCAGTCGCACTGAGACATTTCAAATTATACTAAACATGTCTGATAATCATTCACATTAAATTATATATTTTCTTGGGTGAATTCAGGTGATCTGAGCATGAGAGAGAGAGGGTGAGGGAAGAGGGAATGAGATGTAGATTAGGATGACTCAGAGGTGAGACTTTCGTCTCGATAGTGCACAAGGGGGAGTTCAAATGTTAATTTCCAGAGAGGTCCTTTGTCCTCTCTCAGGGTCTGGTCGCTCTTCAACCAGACTGTCCGGCATTTTCTAATTTCTCAATTCTTACAAAACCACTGATTCAAAACAAAAGATTTATAAATGTTGAAGCTTCACTAAGCAGTGTTGAATCAATACATTTAAATATGAATGCTTTGTTTTCCCGGGACTCACCTGAATGGCCCACACTGGTTCTTTTCTGTCTACCCAGAATATCAGCCCCCTGGAAGAGAGAGGCCGATTAGAGCAAATACATTAGAAGTATAAAATCAACCATTCGAATCACATCTGCATAACTGCAAATTGATGCTGATGGTTTTTCTCACCAGTTGATCTCATTGGTCTGCGTGGTGCTGTTGCAGTTGATGCTGTGGAGAGAGGAGGTGTGGGTCGCTTACTGTGACACATCAATCTAGCATAAGAGATGATTCACTAACTTTCTATAAATATTAAAAATAATATGTAATGGTTCTGTCATGGTAATCATACTCTTTAACTGAAATGCTAAAGAGCCAGCACACTGCTATTTCTGCTCCCAAGGAAGATTAATAAATTGCAACATTTTGACAACAAAAGGTCTTCGTAATAGCATTGTGCCGGCTCTTTATCATTTCAGCTCAGTTTTCTTTTGATCGAACACCTGCTGAAATGATGTTTAGATGTGAGCATACACTTTGAAATCATACTCTTCACACTCATAAACATAAAAACACAGTTCTGACCATGTGTGTCGGAGCTGGGCCGGATTGTCCGTCATGACTCGTATGATGTAGAGAACACATGTTAAAAGCTTCAGGCAGAAATTAAATATTCGGATCCTTAAACCTGGGGGTGGGGGGCGAAAGTTCATGCATTAAAAGACCATACAATGGGGTCAAATTAAAGGCAAAAAGGCACAGGTTTGAGACTTACTGGATCTTTGGTTTTTGATGAAGAAAAGTTTGAGTCTCTCTTTAAACGTGTTCTCATCCACATAAAACTCCACATGAACCCTGCAGTTAAAAACATCAGTCAAGCATTAACATAAATCACTATCAATCAACTGAAAGATCGATTTAATATCTCGTTCGTGGGGCAATTGTTATGAAAAATAGCAGTCTACACATTTAGAAACTATAAGTACAACCTGCCATAATTGTAATATAAGTTCATAGTGAAAAATCTATTCCCTTAAAGGGTTAGTTCACCCAAAATTGAAAATTATCCCAAAATGTACTCACCCTCAAGCCACCCTATAGGTGTACATGACTTTCTTCTTTCAGCCAAACACAATCACAGTTATATTAAAATATCCCGGCCGTTACTGGAAGCTAGTGATTACAGTTTATAAAGTTATAGTTATGGATATTTTTCTTACAAAAACGCATCACTTCGCTTCAGACGGCCTTTATTAACCCCCTGGAGCCGTATGGATTACTTTTATGATGGATGGATGCGCTTTTTTGGGTTTAATTTTTTTTTTACCATTCACTCCCATTAAAAAAGAGCCATAAATTGGTGAACTAACCCTCTAACAGAGTATCTATTATAAATTCTACAACAAGTTAGTCAAAATTTACCACAATAAATACAATAGAACATGATAAATTGTAGTAAAGCTGGTCATAAGTGGTCTTTTTAGTTTATGTTTGACTTTCTCTTTAGTGTTTTAAAGTGGCACATGGTGATTCGCTCCACTCATGCAAAATTAAACAACTGGGCTTCAGTCATATTGCGCAGATAATTGGTCCATTTAGTTCATACGGCTTTTAAAAGTTCAGAAACTCAATGATAATTAATTAATAGCCTAATTCTATGTTTTGTGTGTGGGGTCAGAGTACCACAAAACATGTGAGAAGTCCGTATAAGCCCACTTCAAGCACTGCGCATGGCACAAGCTGATTGGCCTGTGCTGATCCTGCAGTCAATGAGATTGCTTGCTCAACAATTAAATGGTCTGGTTCATTGTTTGCTGTAAGCTAGTCCTGCAGCGCTGTCAGAGTTCCTCTGAAACAGCTCCACCTGCCTATATCTGCTATGAGATTTATATCTGTCTATTTATGCAGCAGCAGCATATCTTACATGTTCACAGTAAGCTCACATGCTCTGTGTATCTATTAGCAGTAGCAAGTCCTGTTAGCCTGGGAAAACCCTGACGAACTTCCGGCATATTTGAGATTTGCTCTGCAAGTCCATCTGGCCAAGAGCCCATTCAAGCCTATTTCCAATTTTTCCAACTCGAGGCACCAATCACAAACGTTGAGGCGGGCTTTACACAATGACGATAGCTCTAATTGGTTTTAGGTCTATCCAATTAAGCCCAGAGACATTTGAGCGACATCCGTTGGTGACGCCTCTTTGGAATTGGCCTGTGAATGAACCTTTCCCAGACCCACTCTCAGTTACAACTGAGACTAAGGCTAAAGTCCTGTACTTGCTCTGCAGCAGCAGCTATAATCAACAGCAGCAGCAATGTAGCAGTTCATTTGCCATATTAAATAGCATGCTAAAACTGTTCATTGAAATCATTTTTAAGGGTGACTTTAGTATATTTTGGGGTCACCATAATTACCTTTTTTGCAAAGCATAACAGATCACGCTTCTAGCAACTGTACTCTGTCGCAATAAATAGGCAGACAGATCATATATCCAGAGATGAAGAGAAAGTGAAAAGAGGGCAAATAAAAGTTTACTTTATCATGAAAGCTTTACATTAGTGAAGATGGACCTGCCAGAGGCTACAGCAATACTGCCTTATAAAGACAGTGCTTTGTGTGGGTAAGACAGTGTGAATTCATGCATGTGGGTAGTTGACATGAAACACTTTTAGAAAGTTGACATGTCATGTGGTGAGACATGCTAAACTCCATCTAAAACTATTTAAACAGCAGTTTCTGAATTATTTTAATAATTATCATCATGCCATGCATGCATTAGTACTTTAAAAAAAAAATCACCTGTCACAGGACTATTTAAAATAAACTAGTAAAATCAAAATGTGATTAAAAATACTGAAATATAAACACACATTTTAACCTAAAATCTTGAAAAGCAGACAAGTTATGCATCAAATACTCATGTAGATATGAATGCGCATGATCATAATGCATAAACTGTTGTATAATGTCAATACAAATATGTGCCAGTATATGTGAGTTTTCCTGAAACTGATCAGTGATATGTTGATGCACAAGGACTCTCTCTTCTCCCTTGTTTTCTCCGTCCATTACCATGTTTTACTCTGTTTACATAGTTCAGCACGAAGAGCAATTCTCTACATTACAATCTCTGACAGGAGATGCGATATGTCCGCCAGTTCCCATGGAGACCACAGGAACCGTGGTTTTATTTGCCGTAATAAAGTGAGACGGAGCCATCAACATTACAACCCCTGGCACAATTTTCTGTCCAAAATGTTCCTTATTTTTTTGTTAGGTTGAGCATGTTTTACTAATAAAAACAGTGAAACTGGAAGAACAAAAAAATTATTTTATAAAGAAAATGCAAAAAAACTTTGACAACTACTGAGAAGTGCAGAGTGCACTAGCAGAATCTGAAATCCACTACAGCGTTCCTACTTTAGCGAAAAAGGGAAAAAAGCCAGACTCAGCGCTCATTTCCAGTCATTCAAAAGACTGCACTGACTCTTATTAGAGAAGCATCCTACCTCTGCCCAGCATCGCTACCAAAAGAGTCCAGTCTCCAGTTGACCAGAGCCGGGTTAACCCAGGACGGTACAGTGTTCTTCTGTTCCATAACAGAGAAAACCCAGAGGGTTTCTAGACAAGGACGTGTAGAGATCTGAGCTGAGAGGATTGTTATGGAAGTACATAATCTTCAGCGGCACGGTTCAAAATAACCCGCCCACACGCTCCTGACTGCAGGCGCTCAAGCGTCTCTCTCTCTCTGTTGTGTATGCCTCTGCATTCGATTTCAACACACTTTGTTAGTTTTACTAGCACCTCTATGTCAAATACAGGCCTAATTCATATCTATGACATGCACAACAGCTGTAAAACGTGACAAACCTTACGAGTTCTGTTAATGCATAAAGCTTATTAAAAAGAAATGTTTTTTTATGCATAGTGGATGATGTTAGTCTTGCCTCAAGCGATGCTGTTTGTCTTTGTAATAGTGCAAAGTCACAGGAGTGTATGTAGTGTTATCATAATGTGTTTGTTTACAAAGAGAACTTCGAATGAATGAGCAACAAACTCACCGAAGAAAATTTTAATATTTCAGTCAAATGAGCAGTTCTTTTGCTTTTTCTCTCTTTCCACCTTTTCCGCAGTGCCCACACACTCTCTCTCTCTCTCTCTCCCTCCTGTTGTCAGGAAATTACAGATAATAACCTGCTCAAGAGGCTATTTCTGTCGATCTGGAGAGATGTGGCTTTGTGCCCACACACACACAGTGTGACTATTTTCTTAACATTCAAGGTTTGCCAGTATAAAAAAGTCAACGAGCAACTTTGTTTTTCTCTTGTTCAGCAGTTTAAAAAGCAAATCCAAACATGATTTTCAAACAGAGTTATATTTTTCATATCGAATGTTCTGGGTGGTTGCCAAGGTGTTTCTATATGGTTGCTGAGGTGTTCAGAGTATTTGTAGGATATTGCTGTGTAATTGCTTTCTTTCCATACAATACACTCGATCTAGGTGTATTGTATGGACACACCTATACACTTAGGTGTATAACTTCTAATCTTTTTTTGTGATGCAGTCAGTAAGTACTGACCAGGGAGGGTCTGTTTTACAGAAACTTCATAACTCATAAATATTTAATAGTCATTTGGATCTAGTTCTGACTCCTGGTCTTCAATGAGACAGGTATGAATTTGCAGATGGAGCAATGGTGACACTGGGCAATATAGACCTTATGCACCAGAGAAACTTGCGCACAACCATCTTTAGAAATTTGTGTTTGAACTCTTGGTTTTGCGGTAGCTCTGTGGCATTTACTATTGTAGAGTTAATGAAAGTTATCATAAGCGTTGTAATGTTTGAAGCAAATGTCATTACAAATGTCATTAGACCGGGAAGATTTTAAAATGAGCGGTTCATTCATAAATCCACAAGATCTTACCTTTATGCTGTGGAAATACAAACTGGAAGACAGAACACAACCAGCGGGGCAACATAAGGTCTAAACATTGGCTGAAACCGAAATCGACACCCTATACCCTCAAATAGGGTGTTATTTGAGGGGACAGCCATTGTAGTGGTGTCCGAAACCATAGTGGACGTTACTGAGTGCACTTATTCAATCCCACAATGCACTGCAATAACGAGTGTACAACCGATGTACGCTCAACGGCTGTCCGAATTCACTCACTCTTTTTCATTCACTCCTCAAGTGAACAGTATTAATGGACTAACATAGGGAATAGTGAATGAGGGTTTAGGGGGCGATGTTCTGATTACCTGTCATCATAAAAAGTCTGGTCTCCAAGCAACAGGTCTCGGAACCGGAAGTAGGTTTGAGGGGAAGGAACCACCGATGCTCCAGTGGTCATCTCGAGCTCCTGCACATTTAAGACCACCCCTCTGCCCCCACAACTGGAGCCACATCTCGGACTACCAGTGAAAGATAAGACACAGAGACTTGGAAAAATAGACTATTTGACATTTTAAAAAGCAAGCTAGTCTTAGGTGTCTTCTGAATAACAGCCTCGTTTTGAGGGTAGAAACTGATGCAAGAAAATGTGAAGATTGAAAAGAAGTGCTGCATTACCACCGACCAAGACTACATTTATTATAATACATTAGATTGTGGTATGGGCCACCAGTTGTTTAAAAAAACCTAATAAATAAAATTAAATCTATCTATCTATCTATCTATCTATCTATCTATATTGAATTTTAGTTCTGAAGAAGACAACTGTGCACGCGCACTTTACCTCAGGCGCGAGGTGCTCCCATCATCGTATTCAAATGTGTGGTTGGTGTAGCACGCGCCGCTCATCTTTTCATCCGGCGAGTGGCGCGCGGACGAAAACGTCACGGCCACTGTTTCTTCCTCATGAGCCAGAGCTTCAGGCATCGCGCGCTTTTACGATAAAAAAAAGAAAAAAATCCGTTATTCAGTCAACGGTCAAAGATGTGTCTACATCAGATAGACAGGTAAAACTTTGTGAGGTAAAAGTATGTTGTCCAAAAAAACATGGTGACGAAATCAAACCCTGTGAAAGGTCGGCTGATCTGAAATTGAATCAGTCTTCACTTGTACTTTCTGACAAATTTTTGTTTAGTTTGTGCTGAGTTTTTAAATAAAACCTGTGGCGTGCAACGGAGTCTCTCAACTTCTACATCAACTAACATTGAGGTAAGATCGTCGAGGCATTTTAAAGTGTCAGACACAGCGCCGTGTGCTGGACAGCCTTGAACAGCTTATTCATCAAGAATAATACTTACTCTGTAGACATAAAGTTTCTCTTTAGTTACCAAGGCTACATCTATTCACAGTAACATAGCAACAGAACTTCATTTCTTAAAGGCAGACATTAATGTTGTTTACGGGTACATAAAGGTTTTTCAAGGTCATGGGAGTTTTAAAATTGTGATTCCTCATGTCTGGGGAAAAAAAGTCATCAAAATGTATCTACTGATTTAACTTAATAGTCTATTTAATTGACAAATAATTGCTCTGTGGAAAACTGGTCAAATGAATATCTGAGCAGAAAAGTACCAAACAGTACGATATGCTGTTTTCTTACTTTGACATATATAGCATAGAACTGAATGATTTCCATTTTCATCTACCACTACTGGAATAAAATACCATGGTATTATTATCCAATATGATACCGGAAAACATAGTACAACAGCAGTATGTTTTTGTGAGGGTCAAGAAATTAGACAGAATTTCATTTCACTGTCATTTATTACAATGATATTTCAATCAATACATTTCACACAGCCTTAACCAGAGCCACATGTCCACCTGGATGCTTGGACCTCATACTTCCAAAATGTCTAAACACAAGAGAAGATATAAGGACTGTGAGAGATGAAGAAAAAAGTAGTAGCCTATAATCTTCATTTAGGTATAAATAATGACAGTATTTTTGTTTTTGGATTCTATTTTTTTTTTTGAACTATTCATTTCATAACAGTCTGAACTATAAGAGCATTTTTAACACATTAATGGCATATTTAAATCCATTCTGTAGATTTCCTCCCACAATCAGTACTTAAAAGACTGCAGATTTGCTGCATTTGTGAGGCTTTACATGTATGAGACACTTAAAACAATACACACCTCCAGGAGTTTTTCTCATGGTTGTAAGCCTCCATTGTTTTAAGGTCACTTACACCATCGTGTCCTCCGATAGCCAATAGAAAGTCATTAAACAGCACTAAAGAAACCTGTGCATTTTAAACACAATAATCTTACAACAAAGGCCATGATTAAAACACTTCAGAATAATTTTATAATGGTAGTATTCTATGTATAGGTTTGGAATGACAAGAGGGTAAGTAAAATAATCTTTTGGTGAACTATTCCTTTAAGAAGACTTTAGCTCTTATTCACTCAAACCTGAAATCTCTTGTTGTTCATAGCCCTAACTGGGCTCCAGCGGAGAGTGTCTGGGTCATATTTCTCCACGGTGCTCAATGACAGACCAAGTTCGTCTCGTCCTCCGGCCACATACAGACAGCCAAGAAACGCAGCACATCCTGAAGCCACCCTCGGGGTGGACATGGTGGGGCAGAGACACCAGCATCCCTCAAATGGATCAAAAAGCTCCACTAGGTCAGAAGAATGAGTATTGAGTTATTTCGATTTTTTGCAAATTTGCACATGTATGTGTTTGTGTACCTGAATCTAGCGGCATGTCTCCATCTGTTCCTCCCACAACGTAAATTTGACCGTTCAGGACAGCGGCGGATGCAGCTGCCCTGTTCCTCAGCATTGGAGTCAACTTAGACCAGGAGTTCTTCAATGGGTCATACCTACAACAAGTGTGTGTATGAGTTTGTCTAAAGGAGATCTTCATATCTCCAGAGTTATGTTTCTCTGTATGTGTATATGTGTTATTGTGTGTAGACCTCTCTACTGTGTTAATGCAGGTCATTCCGTCAAAACCTCCGAGTGTAATCAGACATCCATCCATCTCTACAACACACACCCTTGACCGTGGCGAGGAGATCGACGGCACGTCCACACACCAGGTGTTACGCTCTGGATCATACCTAACACACATAAACAAACACATTCACTCAGCATTTTAAGGCATCATATACATGCTGTAACATGTGAAAGCTGTTTTAAACAATAACCAGGTACATTTTACAGATTCTAGGAATAAACTATTGGCCAATTTCTAAGGCAGCGTTGCAAAATGCATTGAGTGAACACATCAATATGAAATGGCAGACAAAGGCAAAGAAATTAGGATTATAATTGAATATCCTTCAAATTAAAGGCAGGGTAGGCGATTTGTTACGGAAACATTTTTTGTTATGCTGGTTGAAAGTCTCTTCACATCCTGATAGCAATCAATAAATTAAAGGTCCCATGACATGAAATTTTCACTTTCTGAGGTTTTTTAACATTAATATGAGTTCCCCTAGCCTGTATATGGTCCCCAAGTTTCTAGAAATTTCAATCGGTGTAAATCAAGCTTTTGCTATCTTTCTCTGCCTTTGAGAAAATGGAGGCTCATACGCGCTGATCTTGAATCTCCTCCTTATGACGTCATAAGGAGGAGATGTTACCTCCCCTGTCTCTGCTTTGCCCGCCCAGAGAATATTTCTCGCCCATGAGAAAATGCGCTGGGAAGTAGGAACGCGCGCGCGCGATTTTAGTTTGTCCATGAGAGATATCATGGCTTTTGAGCGAGCGAAGCATAACAATTGCTCAATAATTGGATGTACAAATGAACACCAAAGGGTCAATACAGAGCTGGGCTTGCTGAATGTCTGAAACTAAAGTCTGGATCACTCTCTTTGGCTCAGCTACACACCTCGGACAAGTAAGTCAACTAATTATATATAAGTGTGTTGCTTTACTGTTTATGGTTACCTAGATTGTTACACGTAGAATGTGGCTGTAACATTAGCTATGCAGCTATGCAGTTTATGTGTGTGAATACACACACTGTAACGCGAGTGTTGTACACTTCTTTGTTATTTGGATAACCGTTTTCCTGTTGGTTATATGGCGCGCGCGATATCCGCATTTCAAGATCGCAGAGCTTGATGTAATTGTAATAAGATAAATTACAGACGTTACAGATCTCTCATGAAAAGGCAACAGTAGGTTCGCGTTAGCTACATGATAATAACTGTAAACCATCCGAATAAAGTAACGTTACCGTATCCAGACATAATATTTTAAACTAACCATTCGGAAACGTCCTGCTGGAGCCGCTGAGGTGCAACTTCTTCATCCGTTGCTTCTCCATCTGGATCAGATTCTGGGTCAAAATGAAATGCTTGAAAGACTGCGTGTCTTCGTGCCATTGCTATATCCAACGTAAACATGCACGCCACGGTACCGTTGCGCAAGATGGTCAAGGCCACACCCACCCTCCACCTTGCGCCGCCTTTCTCCTCCTCATTATCATTTAAGGCTACAGACACCGAAACGGCCTGTCTGAAGGAAGCTCATTCTGGGACTGGCTTGTAGTGGCTATAATTCTGCACCGAAGCTGAATTTTTGGAAAGAGATTTCAGATAAAGTACTAGGGACCACTAAGGCCTATATTAAAGCCTACAAAAAGTAGCATGTCATGGGACCTTTAAGTGGTCTAAATATTTAAATGTATATATATCTCGTCTGTGGAAGGTGTATGTAATAGGAACCCAGTAATGGGCACCAAAAAAATGTGTGGCCTAATTAAACAGAGGCAGAGTGAATACAAAAAGTTTGAAGTATATATGAATATTTATTCAAACGTGAAAAATCCTGAAAAATCCTAACCCAAATATATATAAATACAAATTAGATGAAAAACCAATAATGAAAAATGTAAATTTTCCAAAAATGTACTTCCTCAAAAATAACACCAAAAAAGACTACAACAAAGTACAAAATACCTGCAGCACTCAGACCACACTCTCCACTGCAGCAACCATTGCAACTCAAAAGGTGAGAAGCCAGTAGAAGACTGAGGGACCTCCCTGTGAGCAAACAATAGGTAGGGAATCCACTTATCCCAGCCAGCTCCAGATTCACTCACATACTTTCGCAGCATTTGTTTAAGTGTTTGATTGAATCTCTTCGTCAGACCATCAGTCTGCGGGTGATAAGGTGTGGTTCTTAAGACCTTGACACCGAGCAAGACCATAAAATGTTCGTCCAATAATTGCATTCGGTCCAAATGCAATGATATGATGTCCTATCTACCTTTCAGCATATGTATTTTCATACCTCTGCGCACCTGCTTGCAGTGTCACACGTCATCAGTGCGTTTCATGCTATGCAGAGTTAGACAGACGTCAGTCACCGAACACCGAACACCACAACCGAAACAGCAGACGCCTTTTACAGTTCCTCATAAACCAAAACAGCTTATGCTGCGTTCACGCCATAACTACTGTAATTTGGAAGAGATGGAAACCCATGACGTTATACATGAAGACGTTCGTGACTCAAATTTATGCATTTCAAGGGCAACACTATCAACATCGAAATGAATCTGAAGCAGTCAGGTGGTACAGGTCAGTGCTCTTCAAGTTGTTTATGTTCATTATTATTGTAATGTTATGTGCTTTGAGACACGCCGTCTCTCGTGACGCTGTACGCGATCATGTGTTTTGAAGGAAGCGTAGCTTTGTAAACGCTTTGAAGGGAGGGTAGGATCTTATGCTTTCAAAGCTAGCAAGCTATTACTAGCCTCTCTGAAAATTACCTACCCTACCTTTAATTCAACTCTGAGAAATTTTATCACAAAAATATTTAATATAATTAAAAAAGGACTATTTTACCTAACAATTGTGTGCTATGTATTCTTAAGGTTTACTTAAGCTTTATTTAACTGAAATTAATCATTAGAGCATACTAAACTAATGCTTGCTTTCTTCACATAGAATGCAATTGTAACGATGAGGTAGGCACGGACAAGGCGGAGAGAGAATCCACATGCAAGCACGACTTTAATAAAACAAACAGGTAATCCAGGGCAAACAACGGCACTCAGGACAGGAACATAGGACAGCAACAGCTACAACGACCGACAAACAACATAAAATGTTGTTTAAATACACAGGCAAACAAGCTAAACACGATAACAAGGGGGCGTGGTTAATCGGAAACACCTGGGGAGACTAATAAACAAGAAAACTACAAAGGACTACAAAACATGGCACAGGACAGGAAATAACCAAAGTCCACACAAGACAAGGAGAACACAAGACAGGAATCATGACAGCAATCCCAGAATGCATTACGGAAAAATATTTAATATTAAAAAGTATGTATTTATAAAAATAGCTTAATATTGCTAAAAATGAAATTATGTTAGTAAGAGTACCGGAAGATTAGTTAATCCCAAACTCTATTGAAATCAACTGTGAGTAGAATCTCGTGCACTTCACACACACAAAAAAAAAAACTCTATTTGAAGGACAGTTTGTTTAGTTCTAAACTGATGAAAACTCCCACCTCTCCACGCTGCTCAAACAGGTGACATCATCAGACCCGCCCACAGTGTAGATGATCCCGCCCAGAGCACACACCCCTGTGTCGCCGCGTTGATGGTGCATTGGAGCGGTCATCTTCCACTCATTATACTGGGGGCAGAACTGCTCAACTGGACAGGACGGGTCATCTTTACTCCAGCCTCCAACTAAACACAAACAAACATTTAAAAACCTACAATTTTTTTTTCATGCATATTTGTTAGTATGTTTTTCTATTTGTTTGCATTTAAAAAACATTTTTTATTACAAATGATATTCTGTTAAAATTCCAAATAAGATTTAAACACACAAAAAAAACTTCAACATGTTGAGAAACAACTGAGATCTCATTTGTGATTTTATGCTATTAATACTGTTTACATTTATAGTTGCCACTGGCAGCAGACCAGACCTCCTAAAATGTTTAGGCAGGTGTAGAAAAGTCTGAAAGTCATTGACAGACAAAGAAATACTGACCAACATATATCATGTCAGAGGGTTTGCCTTTGGACGACGCTTTATTCCTCTTTGAGCTGGTGTTGCTACAGCAATGACCCTTGGTGCTGTCACTCTGCATAATATTTTTGATGAACAAAAGGTCCTCATCTCCCTTAAAGTGTTTACTAAACATACACACATAAAAAAAAGGAAAATCCTGAAAATGCATTTCAGAAAACACATGCGCAAACTCATCACTCTTAAAACACAGCAGGCAAACAACAAAACAGCCATCTGCTCTGCTGTGAACATGCTGTGCAGTAGATCACTGTTGTGTCTCTTGCTCTCACTGAATGACACTCAGATCTTGCAGTCTGCTGAGGAGATGTGTGTTGATAAGGCTTATAAGCTTTATAAAAAATAAGGGGACAAATCCCACCGACTTACATATGATTGAGGGACCTGAGCCATAGACCAGAAGATCAGAAAGACTTGACTTGGGCCACAGGGTTGGGGTTATCGCGGCGCCCACCAACACCCTCCGCTACATCACTGCTCACACCTGTTATAAAATACGCCATTGACTGTGTCTAACCTACATATCCAATGTGATCGCCTACAAACCATACTAGTGATATGCTGCTTTACTATTGGGCGCTTCTATTTTGCATCTGATTTGTGAATCTTCAACACTTTTGTGAATCTTTTTTTCTCTGAACCAGCAAAGCGTGTATCAAGTCAAAGTCAAATCAAAGTCTTTGTTACGTCATATATATATATATCAAATGTCAAAGAGTACTGACCTGTACCACCTGACTTCTTCAGATTCATTTCGGCGTTGATAGTGTTGGCATTGAAATGCATAAATTTGAGTCACGAACGGCTCCATGAAAGGTCCTGTCCCGGATGGTATTGTTACTGTTTGTGTGTATATGCCATCTCTTGAGATTGTTCAAGACTGTTTGAAATATGTATCTAAGCACTATTGTTAATCTTTTTTAACATTTAAACATATAATTTCAATTGCTCATTTGTAAGCTATAATAAATTGTCTAATATTGGCCTGATTGGCCATGAAGTCCTCCATACAACACACAAAAACAAGCTCTAAACATTAATAAAAGAACACATTATACAAGACATTTCATATTTAATGTAATTTAATAATTTGTAGATTGCATTCAGTAGACTGAACTTTCAAGAAAATGTTGCATTTGGTTGGTAAAAAGAGATGGTTTGTCAAATTTTGATGGATTCATTTTACAATGCCTTTATGACCTTTTTGAATCTTGCCTTGAAATCTGTCAGTGGAGGGACAGAAGTCTCTGGTTTCACACAAAGAAATAGTAGAAAAATGTGGTCAAAAAATATATATATGCATGATGCCAGAAAGTGCAAACCATTATTTTTTAGATGGAGGAAAAGGTCACAGCATTACAAAATTGAACAAAGTCTATTAGAGACATATTTTAGAAACTTAGTAAAAAAGTAGCGTATTGACCATGATGTGCTCTACATATATGTGTTTAAGTGTGAATAAAAGCCGGAATTAAATCTCTTGATCATATAAAGCAATCGTATCTCTTCACAAGACTTAGATTGAGTCACTTGATTCATATTGATTCATTTTATGATGCCTTTATGATCTTTTTGAATCTTACCTTCAGCAAGACAGAAAGCTCTCAGGTTTCCCTAAAAATATCTTAATTAGTGTTTTGAAGAGTCTCATGGGTTTGGAAGAACATGGGGAGAGTAATTGATGTCAGAATTTTCCATTTTTGGTGAACTAAGCCTTTAAGTTTTGCATAGGCAGACACTTTTCACTTTTCTTTCTTTTTTTATCTTGCTTTTTCATTTCATACACAACCATGTCTGGTCCAATCTATATTTTTCAATGAGAACAGATCAATCGTTTTTGATATACACAAACACAGTTGTGAGTCATGCATGTGGGTGTAAGTCGATGTCCTTGACTCTGTCTGCTTTTAGTGCTCATGCTTTTCTGATATTCTGCGGATATTCTCTCTCTTTTTTCTTTTTCTTTTTTTTTTAGACATACTTTACAGCAGGACAACAGCTAAGAGGATGGGGGTTGTGAGTGTCAGGGGTCATGGGTGGGCTGCGCCTGTCGCCACAATAAAATATTTTACCTCTTGTCGACAAACATAGCTTCACATCAGACATGTATGCAGTGTGCACGAAATTCTTCTTCACTGACAAAAACAAAGTGACAAGAGAAAATAATTGCACTGACAGTCAAAACACAATCAAGCCAAGACAACTACGCACTCCTGTAACCCTGAGAACCAATTGCACTGTCATTTAACTTAACACCATGAAACCCTGAGTGCTAAACCGGTCACCAATTCACCATGCTGTTTCCATATGCCGATAATGCAATCATCACCCTGGCAACCAGTTTTGTTACCATGACAACCCAGAGCTCAAACGTTTTCACAACCAGTCACCATGGGTTTCTGGCAGACATCACACACTCAACCCATGACTTTTAAAACTCATAATTATCAGAGACAAAGACTGGCAGAGAAATGGGAATGTCCAATATGTGTGACTGAATGAGAGACGGAGGCATACCTGCTGCTGGAAGTAGTGATAAAATCTCTCAATTCTTTTACATCTGACAGAGATGAGACACTGATCACTAAATCTCTTATCAGAAGAACACAGCATAACTAGATATCATTTATTTATCTACTGTTGCAATTCCTGTCTTGTTTCCCCTGTTTTGTGTTTAAAGACTTTTATTTAAATATGTATTTTCTGTTTCTATCGTTTACTGTTTCACTCCCTGTGTTTAGTTCCAGTTTGCCTTTCCATTGCTGCTTTGTTTGTTGCCATAGCGATTCATTACCTTCACCTGTGCCTTGTTTAGCCTCTTGTTATCCATGTGTAGCCTGTATGTGTTTCAGCAGTCTGTTGTCAGTTGTTGTTTTTACATCCCATTGTAAACTGTTGCGGTTTTCATCGTTATTCTTGATGGTTCGGTTTCTTGTTTAGATTTCTGTTTCCTTTATGGAATATTGGCATCTTCATTGCTCTTTTGTATCTTTGTGTGTATTCTTCAATGAACTGCTACACTTCATCTCTCATCGTCCCTGCAACACCGTAACATCTACAATCTACTGATTTTTTACCTTTATGAACATCAGGAAACTCTATCATTTGTGCCTAAAAATATCTACTAACGTTAACTAGCAAGCATCAATGCACCACATTATTTTCAGTCAATATTATTTTGCTTGTTTTGTACCAAGATTTTTTTTTTTTTTTTTTAAACATTTAAAAAGTGTTTCCCCATAACAGAGTTACTATTTTGCTTGACAAGGGTAAACTTAAAGAAAAAGTAGAAGACTGCAAGATAAATTTACCTCTGTCTGTACCATGTGGTAAAAAAAAAAAAGAAAGAAAAAAGCCCATCAGAAACATATTTTAGAAACTCAGTAAAAAGCATGCTATTTTAATTTCAATAAAAGCTCATTTTGAAAGAATTTTATTTAATATAACCCATCAAAATGCAATGATTATGAATAGTTTAGAATAGTTATTATGAATAGAACACTTGTGTGCAATGCAATGGGGTAAAAATGTGGTAATTGCAGCTTTTTACAAACAATTCAGACTTTTGTCCCCTCTGAATTGCGAGTTATAAACTCTGAATTGTGAGAAATGAAGTCAGAATTGCAAGATAAAAGATAAAAAGTTGCAATTAACTTATTTTATTTTATTATGTGGCTAAAACAAAGCTTCCATACTAAACAGGGTAAATCTAGTCCTGCATAGCGTAACTGTTAAGTAAATAAAATATTACACAAAATAAATCAGTGGTATAGCCTAAATCATAACACACTTGGCATGCAATTGTTCTGAGAATTACCCATTCTGTGCCTTAATGAAATTATTAATTTCAGGAGGATTTTGAGCAATAATTGTGGCTGATAAATTTAAAGCCTTGAAGATCTACACTTTTGTTAAATTCTCTCTTCTTTTCATATATATGTGTCTTTCTGTCATGAATGTGTTTATGAATGTACGGTACTCACTTCTCTGATGTCATGTTGATGTTGCTTTTTGCCTGTTGTCAATATGTGTGCCACTGGTTTCCTTTCTTTCTTCTCTCTCCCACTCGTTCTCTGCAGTACATCATGTACCAGACAGAGCCTCAGTCATCTTGAGTGAAGACACTGTAAAAGGTTTATTTGTGTACGTGACTGACAGAGAGAGAGACTGTATGTATGATATGTAGGTATGTAGGTTAGTGCTGACAATGAATGATGCACAACATGTAAATGTGATCATAGAGGAGAAAAAATAGCTCTTCTGACATGTGAATCATCACCCACGTGTCTTTCATTCTTACAGATGGGCAAATGTCCACCCCAGGAACAAGCCAGTCCTCACACACTACCATAACTCACACTGAAATAAATGGTATGTAAACAATTACAAAGGAGACGAAACACATTGAATTAAATGTAACATTTTGATGTAGAAAGACTGAAATAGTAATTTCCTTTTAAAACATACTCCAATAATCTTTGTTTTATTTAGGAAAATAATTTGTTACAGTGAGTGTACACACTTAATGATAGGCCTTGTCTTTATTTTTGCACGGTGCTCTGGAATACTTGCTTCTCATTGGTCAGTCACAGTTAAACCTGCATCATTGATTTAATTGTTGTCCCTGGCAAATTATTTCTTACATAATTTTGCCATTCAAATCAAGCTGCACATTCAGATGGTCACGGTCACAAAATACAACCCATCAAGATTTATTTTCAACTTGCTTGCCATTTATCAACTGAAAAATTCAAAAGAAAACCATTTCAAAAATCTTTTTCTAATACTTTGCAATAATGTCTAATTTATTATCATTAGGTAATGCATTAGTTAAATAATTGACTACTGGCTATTGAATTATTAGAAAATAATGCACACCGGAGGTGGTAATGCAGCCACGCCGTTATACCTCGGGTGTGCATTATTTTCTAATAATTAATTGACCGGAGTCATTTATTCTGCTTATATGACGGTCACCACACCTCAAGACATTGAGATGTTGTATTTGAAGACATTTGTCAAGTTTTTGTCCTTCAAAGCTCTTGTTTGTAGGATAAATTTATTATGCACCTCATCCCACGCCTAATTTGCTAATTCCAAAACATAATTTTAGAGCAAGTAACTGAGGCTTCAGCCATTGATAGCAGACTTAAGTCAGTCATTAATGCAGTTGTTAGAGAGAGAGATAGAGAGAGATTCAGCGTGTATGAATTACCTGAATCTGTTCTTCTCTCAGTGTTCGGAAGCACTGAGTCTCTACTAATAATGAAACTGTAAGTTTATCTGCTTCAAGAACAGCGCCGTTATACATCGCTAGTGAGAAAACTCATGTAGATTCTAAGTTGCTAAACTATTTTACTGATAAAATCGTCAGAACAGCGCTGACTAAACGTTTCTGTGTGAGTGTGTGTCCGTACTGTATATGTGTGTGTGTGCGTTTGAGTGGGAGAGAGAGCGGGAGAAAGAGAGTATGCTTTCCGTACATAATAAAGCGTTATTTTGTGGCAGAAAAAACATGGAAATAATTTGTCGTTTTTATTCTATTGTTTGCTATATTTATTTGCTTGGTCAGTGTCGTTGTGGGTTTTGGTTATTTTGCTGTTGTCGGCTGTAAGGACCTTTGAAATAACTGAAATTATTTGACGAAGTCATATGGAGCTGTAATGCTGGGACTACTTTAGCCGTTCATTTCCCTGAAAATAATTGCACACTTTAGTTCGTCAACCAATCAGATTCAAGAATTGAACAGCCCTGTTGTATAACATGAACTAACTTTTTATATATAACTTTTTATTTTTATAGCATTTAATAACCTTTGTTAATGTTAGCTAATAAACATACAATAGTTTATTGTCTGTTCATATTAGTCCACAGTAAATTAACTAATGTTAATATTTACAACTTATAAAAAATATAAGTAAATGTAGAAATTAACATGAACAAAGATTAATAAATGCTGTAGAAGTATTGTCATTGTTAGTTAATGTTAACTAAAGTAGTTAAATCATGAAACTTTATTGTATAAGTATTACCTCCAATTCTTCCCTAGTGCAAGGGTTTGTGGGTAATAAGCATGAAAGCATCTTTTCAGAAAATCCAGCACAATCCTTGGTTTAATATTTTCAATATACTTTGATTTGGGACACACTTATCCTAAGCGTGCACACTATATAGTCCCAATAGTGTGTAAATTGCAATTTATTTAGTACATCTGAAATTTCTACAAAACGTTCCATTAGATGAGAGGAGAAAACCCGCTTTAAGTGATACGGGCCGGGGAAAATATAAGCGGCCTGGGAACAGTTCCTCGTGATGTAATGTATCCTGACATCATCCATTATTACTGTAGGTGAAGCTGGACATCTTTGCCCAGTGGAGACGGAGCTGTGTTATGTTACCAGTACCTGTCTGGTGTCAGTTTACTGTAGAAACAAACGTCCAGGTGAGCAGCACGCACTTTAGCTCATGGGACAGAAAACTGAACAGGAATTTTTATTTAGAAGAGAAGAGAGAAAGAAAGACACCCTGAAAGGGACATCATGAAGGTAAGTAAATATTTGTCCTCGATTCCTATCATTGTTCCTCTCTATTGGTGCCTCTTTGCAAATTCTAGAATATTCTGGTCTGTATATCCAGCATATGTTGTGTTTTGGATACTGGTTCTTAATATGGACTTTGCTGGTTATTAACTGGCAGAAAAGACTTCCATGGTCTCAAAGCACCAGAAACCATGCTGATTAAATACAGTAGTCAACATCTGAAGTGGATCAAAAACTTTATTTTATTATACATGAATTTTAAACAATTGAAACAACTTTTTTGTCCTAAGACAAAGTTTTGATGAACTTTTTTGATCCACTTCAAATGTTGCACTACTGTACTAGATTTTGCTTGCCTATGCTGGTTCACCGACTAGAACAGCATAAACCATGTTCATGCTGCATGGTCTAAGCTGGTCCTTTTAGCCGAGATTAGAGATTAACTGTTTTTCTATTTGATTTAAAAAAAAATTATATGCGACTGATTGACCCTAGACTCAAGTTGTTGGTCCCATTTGTTGTTCCACCCTCTCTCCCAGATCTGTGTGTTTCGGCTGCAGACTCATCAGTGGTGTTTCCTCTTGTGTAACGTCATCTTGTTTCACGCGCTGCTGTTTGGAGGTGACATAGTCGAAGAGTTTCTCTTGCAGTCTTCTCCCGCCGCCTACACCGATCGCTTTGTCCTCGAGGTCCGGGAGCGTGCACGCAAACTGGACCTGACTGAGGCCAGGGTCAACACCTCGCAGCTCTATCCAATTAACACCGAACCCTGCCTTCATCATCAGGACCTCCTCATCCTCACGGTGGTCCTGAGTTCCCCTGGTAACTTGAGCCAGAGGGAGGCGGTCCGAAACTCCTGGGCCAATCAGACTTCGGTGCACCGTGTTGCTGTGCGGACGTTGTTTTTCACTGGCCCCTCCCCTTTAGGGGTGGAGCAAGATAGGATGAGGGAGGAGTCGGCCCGGTATGGTGACATCGTGCAGTTCAAAGGAGGTGTTTCAAGTGGAGACTGGCAGAGAGGACACTGGGAACAAGTTAAAATGTCACTTCGCTGGATCCTACTTTTTTGCCCACAAGCCCGATTTATCGTTCTCTCTGAGGATTCTGTGTATTTAAATCTTCCTGCGCTTACAACATACCTGCTGGGACTAAGAACAAATCCGGATGACCTTTACCTGGGCAGGGTCATCCATCGGGCCGCACCTGAGAGAAACCCCGACAAATCATATTACCTGCCCTATCAGGTGTATCCCGATAAATGCCTTCCAGACTACTGCTCTGGCCCAGCCTTCCTTCTATCTCAAGACGTCGTGAGAAAAGTGTATGTCGCCGCAGAGGACGTATCGCTGCCCCTCCCCTCCGACGTTCTGATTGGCCTGTGTGCAAGACGGGCAGGCGTGGTGGCCACTCACAGTGCTCGATTTTCCGGCGACCGACACATTCGCTATAACCCCTGCTGTTATGACTTCCTATTCAGCTCGGCAGGAATGGGGGCGGGGCTGATGGGCGTGGCTTGGCAGGATTTAGGGGCGGGGAAAGGGAGGGGCTGTGGCATGCTGGAAACATATTATAGCTTGGTAGTTTGCAAAGCAATGACCTACCTGGATAAACTCTCCTTTCTGAATAACAACAACACCCAGGGCTAGAATGGACAGGGATTGTGTATCTGTGTCTCTTAGATTTATAAATTATTGTAAATATTTAATTGACCAGAAATATAAAACATTTCACAAAGTGTTGAAATTCACTCTAAAAGGCCTTAAAGTCGACATGAAATCAAAATGGTTTGGGGTCAATGTTGTTGTTTTTTATTTTTGAAAGAAATGAACACTTATTCAGCAAGGATGCATTCAATTGATCAAAAGTGACAGTAAATACATTTATGTTACCAAAGATTTCTATTTCAAAAAAATTATGTTCTTTTGAATGCACAACTGCTTTCAGCATCGATAATAAGAATTTTTTTTTGAGCATCAAATCAGGATCATGTGACACTGAAGACTGGAGTAATGATGCTGAAAATTCAGCTTTGATCACAGGAATAAATTACATTTTAAAATATATTTAAAAAGAAAACAGTTATTGTATATTGTAATATTTCACAATATTACTGTTTCTTATCAAATAATTGCAGCCATGATGAACATAAGAGACTTCTTTAAAAAAATATGAAAAAAAATATTACCAACCCCAAACTTTAGAACGGTAGTATATGCCTCATTGCAGAATTATATTACATTGCGAACACAATTTCACCTTGACTCTAATAATTCTGAGTTCATCTGTGTCATACATACAACAGTGTTAGAAGATAAAAAGTGAGAGTGAATTATTTATTGCTTTGGTAACAGAGAATGTAAGTGGTTTCATAAATTATTAACATCAATTAGCATATTATATATATTCTTTCTTGCATCTCTTACTGAATAGCTGAATAGAATTTATTTGTTTATTTCACAAATAAATGCTAAAGATGAGATGATATTTAAGTGAATGTAGTGTACATTAAAATGTTAATTTTGTTTATATTTAAATTGTGCATATATTGTCTCCATAAGCATTCAAAAGAGTCTGTGTGGCCCTCTACTGTTAAGATGGGTGAACTGCTCCCTCAATACATTCACCGAATAACAATCCTACTAAATAAAAACACTGTGCACATTACAAATCAGCATTTAAGCTTTGTTCACACCATCTATACCAGCTTCAACCAACCTGCTTTCACCAGCCACAAACCATGTAAAAACAAGGTTTCAGCTAGATTTTCCAATTGACAATGAAATTATATAGAAAGATGATTGACAGCAGAATGTGCTTGTAAAAGTGCAAGACACAAAACAGCCATTTAAGCATTTCAACAGTTTTTATTACAAAATGAGCACATACAAAAAGGATAATGTACAAGCTTTGAAATTAAACAAAATGAAAACAAAACTAAACAAAACCAAAAACATTTTAGCAAAGCCACTTTTAAATTCATCATTAGTAGTAGTAATAAATAAGGTACAAAAATTCCACCAAAAGAGAATTCTAACATTTTACACAGACTTTTTTTTTTTTACTCGACCAGCAGTTACGTACTAGCAGTCACACCAGCAGGAGGCGCTATTGCTTTAATATGAATGATAAATAGTCTATATTCTGCTAGAAAATCCGCTAGTGAAAAAACACCCACAGCACGCGGCACCCCTGTCACTGGCACTTTTAGGACAACATTATTATTAATGTCTTTTTTTTTTCCTTTGTTGGTTTTGTTTTGTTTTTCAAATGCAAGCAGCAGCAAAAAAATCAATCCTCTAATATCATTAGTAGAACATCTGCACTAGTTTTTATTTTCTCTATGTAGCTGTATATTTCTATTTAGTCATGTATATATTCAAACCTGAGAAAAACATGCATTTTAAATCTGTTGTGCTTTATCATACTCTGTTAGTCCTGACCCTGCCATGAGACAGGGAGAAAGAGAGAGAGAGAGAGAGAGAGAGAAAGAAAGAAAGAAAGAGTAAGACTGGCAAAATAAACTATGAAGAGAGAGGTTTCACATGTCCTGGAGACTGACTGACAATATCAGAGATAAAGACTGAGAATAAAACAGAAATAGGCACAAGGAATGAGAGATTGAGAGAAAGACATGGGCTTGTTCCAAAACCTAGTGAGCCCCCCTACCTAGGCTAGACAACACCATATGCACACTACCTAGGCTAGACAACACCATATGCACACCACCTAGGCGATGGCTGTTGTACAGGATCTAAAAACCACATGTATGCTTAATAGGGAAGACAATCCCAGAATGCATTGTGACACCTTGGCCACAATAAATGGTGGAGAATGCGGGCACAATCAGAAATATAATTCATTTTAGTACCCAAATGCATTGATAAAAACAGTTCCATGGACTATTTTAACCAATATTTGTGCATGCTATATATTTTTATGCATATCGCTTTGCTAGCTTAGCAATATGCTAATATGTCGTGTATTTGTTGCTGCCTATGTAGCGTTTCAAAACAGTCACTTATTAGGTTAGTATGCTGCCTTAGAAGGTAATTTCCTATGTAGGGAAGCTCACTAGATTTTGACCACACCCTTAGATGTAAACATTAGCAATTTAAGACTGTTCAAGACAGCAAAATCATGAGAAAGGAGAAAGAAAAGTAAGTAGAGGATGTAAACATTAACAAGAATAAAACTGTTAAACACTAGCCAACTATAGACACAAATATGAGACGATAGAGGTAAAGTTCATGTAAACATTAACAATGTAAGAAAGTCTTACAGAGAGAAAGGAGGAGAAAGATTGTTGCAAAGGTCGCCAGAGTGGTTAAAATGATGCCAGTGAGAGGGTGGCCTTGGAAAACTAAGAGTGCAAACAGGACAGCGAATCAAAACCCATAATACTCCCACTCCGCTGCCGTGTCTGACCAATCAGCAAGCGGAATGTCAGTAAGGTCACAGCACCAAAGGGAGAAACACACACGAACACGACCAACCGCATGCGAAGCATTCCCGCAAACCAACTCAAACATGAGGTAAGAGTTTTAATCATTTTGTGTTATTTCTAAATAAATAAAATATGATTCCATTGCAAAAAATGAAACTATACAAAATTAAATACGCACCCACAATATCTACAGTTAGTAATAAATTATGATTGTTAAATACTTAAGGCATTTCAACGGACATAACCCTGTGTAAACGATCAACACGAGCCATCATCCACCAATCAGCACACAGAACACTGGGGGGGGGGAGGAGCCGACAGAGGCAGAAATGCAGCTCATTGGCTGAAACGAATAGGTTTTTTTTATATTGAAGTTAGCCCCAAAAATTTTGCAATTGCCTTTTAGGTCAAATTTGTATATTAAGCCAAATTAAACCAGAAGTTTAGAAAAACAACGTATATAAAAAGAATATAATTGTAAGTTGTAAAAATTCTGCGTAAAAAAAAAAAAGAAAAAAAGAAGTGCAAGGCCAGAAACGTACACATTGCCAGCATGCTTCCCTTTTTTAATGTGCATTTTTTGCAAACTTCAGTGCTCAAGTGGGCGACGGTGTTCAAACGTCTGCACCATTAGACCAGATGTGCTATTGTTCACGTTGCTAGCTGTAAACATGTTAACAGTTTCGCTAATTTTAACTTCCTCAGCAAGATTCTCTGACATTTTGACCTGAAACTGAAAATAATAGTAGAAAACTGTTACAGCTTGTGTATGTTTCGGGCCTAGGTGGGGGCAAATACGGAAAATTCCTGGTTCGTCCTTCTCGACCCGCTTGTGTGCTGTTGGCGGATGGTCCTCTATCACACGACATTCTACATTGTAGTTCTAGCAATACAGCATAGCATCCAGCATAGCAACCACGAAGGGAAACCTGTCACACAAGAACATGGTTGGACACGCACAAGCCCCGCCTCCCTCCAAACACTGCATGTTTTAAATACCAATAATAAATACAGTAACCATGGCAGCGCAGCACCAGAGTGAGGCCGGGCACTTCAGCTATGCTCACATGTGCTTTTTTCAGTAGGCATTTAGGGTCAAAGGTCATGGCAGGGTCTCTCTCGCGCACACTCACACGCTCGCTACATGAGTCTGATAATGTTACAGATCGTCACAGCTTAAAGGAGCTAATACACATTCATGCATTCTCTCACACACACACACTTCCAGGTGTACCTTGAAACAACAACCCAAGCACAGATGCATGCAACTACTACTGCGCCTATCTACACGAATCCACCAATCACGACATTCTCCGCCTACTTTGTTGTTTTTTTTGTGTGTAAGACAACAGCCCTCCTCCTGCTGTCTCAGAAATGAGTTGCTTTTGTGTTTTTCGTTGAGCATGTGTTCTTTTTTTGGCTTCTTTACATGCACCGTCGTGCACCGCTAACCCAATGACCCATGAAAATATGAACACACATACGATACACGCGCACCAAAATGGTGAACAAGCGTACATACGCACACACGCAAGCCGAAGTAGCTCCAGTGTGTAAGACTAAAGCAGTATTGCAGATCAGAAATACAGTGGACACACACACACACACACACACTCCAGCAGCTAGATTTGACAGTGTCTTATCCGCTTCATTGTGTATATATTATAATTAGTGTGTAAGTGTGTGTGTGTGTATTGTATGCAAGCTGAGGGTCTTTAGTAAAGTTCATGGCTTAAGGAATTGCACAAATACACACACATGCTACGGACACACACCATTTCCCTACGGACAGAATCACTCCTTGCGACAGACCCTTTAGTAAGTTCTACCAGCGTGTGTGTGAGTTTGTGTAGTGTCAGTTATTGTCATTGGCTCAGTAAAGCATGTGAGTGTGTGTTTAGTGTGTGTTGGATGGCTCATACACATGTGTGTAGGTAATATACAGTGTGTGTGTGGATGGAAATGTCTGTATATAGACATATCTGTGGATGTATAAGAGCGAAAGAGAGCATGTGTGTGTGAGTTATTTGTTAACGCGGGTTATTTCAGCTCTCGGGGGTGAGCTGTGTTTGGATGTCCACTCTGCAGATGGGACACTTCCTACTGGTGGCCAACCACTGATCCACACATGCCTGATGGAACAGATGCATACAGGGTAACCTCCTGAAAGAGAAGTAGAGAGAGAGATTAGCCAACTTATTCTTTATGTTTTTGTATACAAATGGTAGCCTGACGTCGTCATACTCAGATTCTAGTCAGAATATTGAGTCTGAAACTGCTCCATTGAGCTTTG